>NW_015114247.1:188099-206161 GCF_001443285.1 Poecilia latipinna | reverse complement strand
TTAATAAGCTGCTTTTGTATTAACGCTTAATGCAGAAGGTGGGCATGGAATGAAATCCAAGTTATAGAGTATTTTATGTTGTGTGATTATAACACAGAATCTAAACACATTAAAATGCCTTAAAAGCATTAATTTCTGCCATGCTGTCATCTTTTTTATGCAGATGACAGCATAAAAAAGGAAAAGTTAAAAATTATCCACAACAAAATGTTCTTCCATTTTTGTAACCTATAAAATCTTTTGACTGCATGTCGTACTGATACGTTTATTGTATGAATCTTCTTCATTCCTCTTTTTTCTTCTAGCTTGCTGATAGCTTGAATCAGAACTCCGGAGTGTCCATCTGCACATCTGGTCCTGTGTGTTCTGGACTTTTAAAGCAGCTTTGTATTTGGGCCTGTGTAGAATCAAAAGGCTTGTTTGGACAGGAAAGCTCCATCTATAGAGCGCTCTCTGTTTCTCTGCACATTGTGACGCTGCCCAAGAGTGTGGAGGTTGCTTTTCTGGCTTTTGTGCTTTCTGCTCCATTGTGTATTTAAAAGAAAATGGTGTAATATACAGTATGTCCCGAATATTTCAAAAACACGCCGGCTGCCGTTTTTATGCAGAAGTTCCAGATGCTCATTGTTCAAAGATGAGAAGGTCGAGTGAAATTAATTGCAATGTTCCTCTGGACATTTAAATGTTATCATATATATCGGAGGAATGTTTTATTCTGAAATTATGCCAATTGAACTTCAACCATCTGAAATAGTAAAGAAAAACTGTTGTCATACAAATTATTACCATTCGGCTTCAAATAAAATGCTTTGTGTAACATCTTTATTCGGAGAATTCGGCACATATTGTTCAAATCTGTTTGTGTTGCTTGGGTTAAATAGGTATTTGTAACTTATAGATAATTTACAAATATTTACATTAATTGTTGGTTTAAAATGAGTAAGATACAAAAAAAATGATGGCTTTCATTTGTAAAAATGATCAGATCGAGGTTGATTAGGACACAATGGTTCATTGGGGGAAAACATCTGTTAATCCAGATGTGGCCATCTACTTTAATTCAGCTGTTAGATTCTGTTTGTTCTGTTGAGGATTTCCTCCTGTGTGTTTTTTGTTTTAGTGTTTTTCTGAAGAAAAAACACCATCAGCTCATTAGCAGCAATAAAGGTTACAGATGTAGAAGCTTTCTGTATGCCGTGCAATCTAAAACGTATATGTTTGACCAAAATTTCAGCTCCCTTCACTTGCAAGGCAACTGTAGCACAGTAAAAGGCAGGGCACAACTTGGAGGTGTGTGCGCTTCTTCCCAGCTGGGGAGCCTGCTTTTTAAATTTCAGGGATGACATGTGATACAGGTGCGAGTGAACCAAGGATCCGAGGTCTCCAATTCATTTTTGGGCCAAATTTGATGCGAGTGGGCCATAATTGTTTTCTCTTCAACTGGAAGCTGTTTGATTCCATTACTTTAGTCTTTCTGGGACTGTTGGTGTTTACTTAGTATTTTGTGTAGACCTTGTACGGCAAGATAAACGAGTTGGTTATTACTGCTTTTAATTGGAAAAAGCAACCGTCTTCAAGTACATGGTTGAGTTAAATATCATAAATACTTAACTCGGATCACCTGTTCTAAAAAAAAAGACTAATTTGATTAAATCGAATCAGGTGATGCTGTTTATTCTCCAATGTTCTCAAACAAACCTTAGACGTTCACTAATTAAGTGACTTCTTGAACGTTTTATTCAGGAGAATGATAAATGAGGGCTCAATACAAATTCACGTCACTTTTAAATTTTTGATTTAGGATAAAACTTGGAAGCAGACATCTTTTTCCCTTCTACTTCACAATTATACTCTAAATACTCAGTCACATACAATCCATTAAGAACTTGAGAATTGTTGTACACCAGCTGTTTGTAGGTCATAACCTGTCCCATTTCCAATTCCCCCCCCCCCCAAGTGTTGTGTGAAAGGTGTGGTTGGCAGAATTACATAAAAACCTGCCATACATTACGATCCATCTAGTTCTTTATAGAAGGCTGGGAAACCCCTACAAGACACAATGGCCGTCAGATTTTCTGGACCGCGTTTATGGCGTTTGTGCCCGTTGGTTTCTGGTTCTGGTCCTTTGTGTTTTATTTGTTCCCCCCTTTTTTTGCCCCCATTCTACATCACCCAGATCCCCAAACAGAGAGCAAGGGGGCCCCTTCTCCCATTGGCCCGTCTCCACTTTCCCTCAAAACTCGGGATCGGCGCACAAAGAGCGCGCAGCCAATAGCAGAGAGCTTCTGGGGAAAGCCCGGCCAATGCCCGCCGCCCTGTTATTTACACAGAGACCGACCCGGCCAATCAGGAGTCGTCACAGCGCAAGGATTCTGACCCCTCCAGCCAATGGGATCGGGGAGGCACAGAGTTTTGTGGGAGTGCATATAATCAACATATTATCCAAGGTGGCTCAGATATTGATCCGGTATTCCTAGGTAGTTCAAATTCACCTCCCGCTGCCCTTCGGCTTTGACCTCATTTGTCTCCCTCCCCTCGCCCTCCTCCTTCTTCGAGCTTGGTTGGAGAATTATTCACGCGCAGAAATGCCGAAGAGAAAGGTGAGTTCCGGCCGGCGCACTTCACTGTAGTTCTTTTCCCCCTCTCTCTCCCCCTCACCACCACCACCACCACCTCTCGCTTTGGACGAAAATAGCGGTGCGCGATTAATGTGGCGACGTCGAGGCAGGCAGGTGAGGCGAGGCGAGGCGAGGTGATGGCAAAGTTTCAGAAAACCCGTCCTGCCACTACGCTTCTTGTTTTTAGTGTTGTGTATTTTTTACGACGTGTTTTCTTTTTTCTATTTTTCATTTTTATTTTCGCATCATAAATATTTCTGTCCTCACGTCAGCGTTTGTATGTTGGTCATTTTATTTTTGCCACTTCCCTGTCCGAGACGGTGCGGACTGGCGAGAATGTCAGACGGATTCGCAAGATGGATGGATGGATAGATGGGTGGGCGCGTGAATCTAACTATAAATGCTGAAGACTTTTCATTTCAGAATATTTTTCAGAAGCAAAAGGAAGGAGAAAAAAAACACATCGCACCCCCCTTGGTCTAAATTTAGTTTGGAGAAATGGTAGGCGCCAACCCGAATGAGCAATCCCATATTCAGGAAGAGAGCAGGCAAAAAAACAGACAAGGAAGGAAGAATTAGGGAATTGCTGTTGCCTCTTTACTGTCTAAACAGCAACACGCGTCGAGTGCCATTGGATTGTGTTAGTGCGTACGTGGAATTTGGCGTTTGCATCACCTGAAATCTACTATTGTCTGCGCAGAATCTCCTCTGAGGACAGAGAATGGGGTGGAGAGGGAGAGCGATGGGGGGTATTTAGGGGCGGAGGGGTCGCCCACATGCAAATATGCGATTGTCAAACTGCATGTAAAACTGCCCTCCCCCCCCACACACCCTCCCGTGCTGTGTACCTACACCTGCATCCAAAAGGTGTAGACCTGTGCTGTTCAATGCACATCCTAGTGAAATTGTTTTGTTTTTTTTTTGTCACACTTAAATGTCTCAGGTCATCAATTTGAATTTCAAAAAGATAAAGATTAGCAACGGCAACAGAATAATCGTCAGAAGTTTACCGACGAGTGACTCAGAAAACCAACATAAGGGTTTTTGGAGCAGCCTAGACAAAGTCTGGACGTTTTTGCATGACCTTAATAGAACGAAAACAAATTCTGCAAAGAGGAGTGGGCCAACACTCTTTCCTGTTTTGTTGGATAGGTTTTTTTTTTTTTTTTTTGTAATTAATGAAATCTTCATTCTAATTTTCTACTTGTTTCTTATATGCTCAGGTTATCTTTGGTTGATATTCAAGTTAGTTTTTTTGATTGGAAATATTTATTGCGACAAAATGCAAAACAGGAGAATATGTAAGGGGGCTAAGAAGTTTCCCTCTATGCGATATATCCACAAAGCCTATAACTTGTTTTACTGTGTTTAATAAGCTAAGGATAAAATTCCTTTAAAAAATTAGGTTTTTCTTTCTTTCTAGTCAGTTATGGCGACACAAGAAATTGCAAATGTTTTGTTTCAGTATCAGTTTGCACAACATTGCAAAATGACTGGATGGCTGGAACTCCTGACTAATATTCTGTAAGAAGGAGGAAAACATGAATTCATCTCAACTGATTTTACCAGTGTAATGTTTATTATATACCAGGGGTGCACCAATTTATCAGTCAGCCGATTTATCTGTGCCAATTTCCTTAATTTTGGGAGATCGGCCGACTTTTACCTGTGAAGCCGAGCTTATCCACCGATGTTATCAACCTCGGCAAAGGTCTAACAATCAACCACTGTGCTTTTTTTTTCTCCCTTGAGAGACGTTTGACAAACTGGCCGACCAGGTCATGTCTGCACATTTACAGTTAACAGTCACCCCATTCTTACCAATTCAGCAATTTTCTTGATATTTGAGCAACATTTCAGACAAACAAAATGGTATCGGCTAAAATTGAAATTGTTAAGTTATTCTTTTTAAAAGCTCTGTAATCAGTGATCGACCAGAAAACTGCAGTTGGTGCAGCCCTATTATATCTGGTGCATTGCTTTGATTTCTTCATGCATGTTTGAGGAATCCTTGAATCTTCCTTGTTGGGTCTGCTGTATCGTTCTCTTGATAGTATTCCTTTATGTTCATCTCCAACTCTTCCTCCAGACTGGAATCTTGATTTAAAAATGAAACACAAATTTTACTTTTATCTAAAGTCCAGTTTTTTTTCTTCCAGTTCCAGATGAACTGGTACAAGAAATGTGACAGTTGTAGGCCATGTCTTGCTTGGATGTGTTTGTGCTTGGTGGCACGTGAACCACTGACTGCATCTGCAGTTCATGTCTTATAAATTTATCATAAACTCCTCCATTTTTTAAGCTTCACAATCCTGTCAATGCTGTGGTTATCCCTCAAACTTGTCCCCCCCCCCTTTTTTTTTTTTACATGTTTTCCTTCCACTGAACTTTTGATGAATATGAAAAGCTGTCACTTCAGCAGTCTTAACTATGATTATGTAAGCTGTCACATGTCTTTTATTTTGTCGTTTGTGATATTCGTCCATTTTAAGTGAATAACTAACCAATTAACATTTGAAAATTTGTGGTTTATCCAGATGTACCTGTATGAACAGGGATACAAAGGTTCTGACTGGAACCTTTGTATTTGTGCGTTTCTGGTACGCTCGTAAATCTGACGCTCAAGCAACAGCAGCGGATGACAGTAGCGCTTTTTGGGCCCACTGTGGGTTTAATTTAACCTTTAAAAGACAATCTGATTGGACACTGGAGAAGATTATTGTTGTGTTCCACTTGTGCTAAAAGAAGTTAGCATAAGTAGCATCTCAATGCTAACCATGCAACCGCACAGATAAATGTCAGCATCCACAGCTCACATTTCAAGAAGTATTTAAAAAAAAAAAACACATTACATTAATGAAACATTTGAAAGCCAATTGTGTATAACATCACTTTAATCCATTCTTATGGTTGAATTACCTAAATAACAGATTAAAAACAATACGGATCATTGTTGTTGAGCACATACGTCAATTTATCCAATAATTCAGCATTGTCATTGATTATTTGAATCGGAAATAAGCGGAAATTACATATCCGCTTATTTTGCAGATTTGTAATTTTAGATTACGATCCATTTAATTGGGATTAATTAATTAAAGACCCTGCAATTAACTCAATTCAAAATTATAATCTAGTCCTGCCATAAATTTGAATATACTCTTGCAAATATTACACTTGTCAGCCGGTCCCATGTGATCTTAAGTGATCTTGGGGGTGGGAGGGGTGCGCATTCAGTAGCTGAATGTTTCACTTATGCCTTGGGCCGGCACTATTTACAGCCCATTACTCCACGAAGGAACTCTGTTGTCAGCCAGAGGCCTCTTTTATTAAAATGGAAATCACCGGAGAGCTTCCAGCATCATCACGGCGCATCTCATTTGCACAACATGAACCTGTAGTGCATCTCTAAGCAGTTTTCAACCCATAAAAAGAAGAGAAATGTGGTAATTAAATCACTCAGGTGGAACTTTACCAAACATCAGGCTCTATTAGATATGCAAAAATTACAGATTGATAAATCCTAATTAGTTTTGCAAACCTTTAGAGTTGAAGTTATTTCCCCCAGGGGTCGACAAAGAAGGCCTGTAATTTATTTTAACTCAACAATAAGCAAAAGATTATAAATCCTACAACTGTTTTCACTGGTTATAGTTTCCTAGTAATGTAAGAATTCCTAGGGGCGAAGTAACCCCTAAAAATGGCGCATTTTAAATTTATTAAAATACGAAAATCGGAATTAAAAGGATGTTTTAATTTTTGACTTCAGTTTTATAAAATTAAGAATAACAACATCTCTATTAGGAGTATCCAAGTCCAAAGGAGCATCGCAAAAATAAAGAGCACTTAACCCTTTCTTTTATTGTTTATTTGTGGAAAAAAAATAAACATTTTTGAACCGAATCATCTTAATCATTCAAGGCAATCAATGTAAATCACTCAAATCTTTAGTTTTTAACCCTCTTATTTTCTTTTCTTTCAGTCCCCAGAGGGTGCTGAGGGTAAGGAAGCCTCTAAAGTCACAAAGCAAGAGGTAAATATTTGACATGGAGGTTAATTTGTTTTTTTTGTGCTGTGTTTGTTACGACATGCCGTGAGTTTGTATTGACTGTACTGACGGTGTATCTATATGTATGTGAAAACAGGGCAGGTTAATAATTAGGGCATTTGTAGCTGCCCACAGAGTGTATTTGATATGTCTCTCTCTCTCTTTTTCTTTTTCTTTCTCTCTGTCTCTCTCTCTCTTGCTCTTTTCTCATCCCTTGCTCCTTCAAGCCCACCAGAAGGTCAGAGAGATTGTCGGCGGTAAGTTTCCCCTCTCCCCCTGCCTGTCTTCACCTCTGTAGCTGTCCTCTCTCCACTCTCTTTGAAACTCCCCTTGATACAGCACAACCGTTGCTAAAGTCCCAAATCCAGTTTGCAGCTTTGATCGACGGAGTCGGTGTTTATAAATTTCATGATCGTTCTCCTCCCACCCCCCTCAGGGCCGAGTTCTGGCTTGGTATGCATGTGTTGTTTTTTTCTGTTGTTTCTGTCCGCTGTGGTCCGGGTCTGCTGCATGGCTGGTTTTAATCAGGCCAAATTACTAAAACCAGTTTCATTTAGATGAATAATCAGAGTGCTCGAGGTTACATTAGACATTGATAATCAAAGCAAAACGATCTGACAAACGATGATATTCTACATTACGCCAGTGACTCTGGTCATTCAGCTGTGCCCTACAAATGACTTCTCTCTCTGTGTTTTGTACTTTGCATGTTTTATCCATCTGTTGAGTCTTTGCATGTTTTTGCATGTTTGCATGATTACTTTAAAGGGGCTGTGTTATGTAAAATTGACTTCTTTTAAGCTTTACATCATGTTACAATGTTATTCTCTCATCAAAAACATGCCTAGAGTGGTGCTTTGATTCTTTCATGCATGTTTGAGAAATCATTTAATTTCCATGGCAACCATTAAGCCGTCTCTAAGGTGGAGATTTAGCTCCACCTTAGAGATGCAGCTCCTCCTTGAAGCTTCAGTTTCCAAACTACTGAGTTTCTCCCTCCCATAGTCACTTCCCCACTCAGCTCCTTCAGACTAGCCAGCAGCAATTAGCAAACACCTGGTGTAACTGCACATCTGCTGAGATCATAATAGAAGCTACTTCTCAGTGAAACATTGGTAAAAATGTTGTTAAAAGGTCAATAGAGGAGATTGTGATGACATCTTCAAGGCGGAGTTTCAGAAAGAACAGGAGTTTCTTAAAGTGACAGAGGCCAAATTTCAAGACATTAAATTGCAAAGTAAATGTAGCATTTTTTTTTTCAACTGAAGTTAACATACTTACTTGACTGTGGTATAAAATGTTACTATGTTCCTAGAAAAGAGATAATATTGATCCTTTAAAGGAATAATACTTGAATATTTTTGGGATAACTAGATTTTCTCTTTTTCACCAAGAGTTTATAGAAAAGGATCACCGCCGCAAAGTCACTTTCAACATGACTTTAAAAACATTGTTTTTGCTTGTCACAGTTGAAAGTTAAAAAGTATACACACAAAAAGAAATATGTATGCTTTTCCAAAGCTGCTTTTTGACACAAAACAGGATGGGATGGTAATAATATACCATGATTTTTTTATTTTATTTTATTTTTTAAATACAATCATAATCATTAGAATTGTCACAGTTAACAGGTGAACATCTTTGTAATTTTGCCAGGTTGTGTCTGGCATAAGCGACATTTTACAAAGTAAACAAAATATTTCACATAAAAATTTGTGTAATAAATGTATTCAGTTTCAACAGTATATAGCAGAGCGTATTCAAGGTGTATGTAGACGTCAGTTTTCAACTGTAGGTTGTTTATGAAGCATTTTTGCGTCAACATCAACTCTGTTTGATAAGTTTGGTGTTGTTTTTTTGGCAAATAGAAGTTCACCAGCTAGCTACATTCCTAGTCCAGACTTTTCTATTACAAGGACATTTTTTTTGTTAACATCAACAACATTTGAATAGGATTTCATTTATTGAAACATTTATCAGGGGCAAATTTGGACGGTAGTAGATTATTTGATTCACACATACATATTTTGACTAGTATATATGTATATACCTTTTGAAAAATTATAGAAATCTATACTGCAGAAAATATATTTCCCACGTTAAATTTGATGCTATTATAGAAAACACAATACGAAAACGGCGCCATTCATTGTTTTTTGCCCAATTCCCGACTTGGTGGTATCTTCATTTCAACTCTTAAAAGAGTTAACCTCACAGTGAACCATTGTTGAAGCTCTACAAGGCTCATCTTCTGTCCTGGAAGGATATTCTTAGGAGAAAAAAATCACATGATTTAACTTTTTTTGACTGCAGTGTTACCAAAGCTCATGGCTTCGGGGTGCACTAGTCCACACTCGGTACTGTAGGAAAATCTGCTATAAATTTGCTCGTTTTCCAGTGCGATCGTGTCACTGATCTGTCATTTGAGGTGAAGATGCAGAGGAATGTCACAAATTTGTAACATAGCAAAATCCAAGTATATTAGCTTTTAATCAAGATTCTCGTCAGACATGAGTTTCATTACCATCTGCTATATTAAGGGTACTATAACTATCATAAAATGGTTTAGATTGAAGAGACTGAATCAAATCATTCTTACAAAATGTGAAAATAGTCAATTCTCACTTTTGTTGCTGTTGTTTTTAGAAACCTGCTCCGCCCAAAGCTGAGGTGAAGCCCAAGAAGACCGTTGTCAAGGTGAGGAGCCCACTCAGCCGCGCTTTAAAAAGCCTGAAGTACTTGGTTCCCTCAGCGACCCTGCTGGATGCTCCCTCCACATTTACTGGCATCCCTGGTAAAAAATGTATAGAGGCATTAAAATACATTCTTCTTTTATTGCTGGTGCATAAACTAACTGGAAAATTTGAGAGTAATCCAACTTTTATTTTAGGCATATTGACTCAGTTGGAGACTGGGGGGGGGGAGTCGTTTAACAAAATCACAGGCGCTACATTTCCAATAAAAACAGAAATCCCAGTAAAAAATTAACTGAAACATTTTCCTAGTTTATGTTGTTTTGACTTTAAGATGATCAGAGAGTTGAATAACTTTTAATTAGTAATCCATGGTTTTCTATTTCCCTGGGATGTAAGTACGATGAGATACACAGAATCCCACTTCAAAGGTAAGACAAACAGGTTCTGGTCTTGAAAGTCTGGAAATGGCTATAAATAATAAGCTTCTAATCATGTCCATGTCAATGAAAGGTTTAAAAGTCTCCATATCAAGCATTAAATGCTGTCTCCATGCCAACAAGCTATTTACAAGGCATGCCAGATTTAGTTATTTGGGTCATATGAGACCAAAGTTAAGCTTTCTAACAACAAACACTCCAAGTGCGTTTGGTGTGAAACAAATGGTGGAAAAGTGCCTCTTGTCTGTTGCTAACAATACAAAGTAGGTAAAGAACCTGTGATGCTGCGGGCTTGCTTCTCTAACAAATGAATTTGGAGTCTTCGTAGAGTCTATGATAACTATTTGAGATGCCAGGGGGCCTTTAAAATGAAACCTTGCCGCTTCCGTGAAACTGGAATTAGCCCCTCATTAGCTCCTTAAACCTGGAGATCTTGTCTTTTGTCTCTTGGCAGAAGGATGAAAAAGGAGCAAAGGCCAAGAAGGGTGGCGCTAAGGGGAAGAAGGAAGATGGTCCGGCCCAGAACGGGGAGACCAAGGCCAACGAGGTATGAAGGGAGGAAAATAAAGCAGACTTTATTCCCTGAGGGATAGAAAGAAAAAACAAACACAGATTTTTATGTTGGCAATGTATGCAAACATCATCCTTTCAATGAATTACTTAACATGTGTTTTCCTCAGTAACTCACACCACGATCATATTATGTATCTCCTCCTTACACACACACATGAACACAAACATAGATCTATGTGTCTCGTCCATCTGTGAGTGTGTCCTCCATCAGAAGCATGGCTCCCTCCTTGATGTCAGTGAAAGGACAGAGCGAGACAGTCAGAGTTAAGGGTATGCTGCAGTGATCCTAATTCACCTCTCTGTGTGATTTTTTATTTTTTATTTTTTGTCACTAACCACTTTATCATTTCTACGTAGCTAACGTTTAGCCAGTGTGCCATGGAGTGCTGTGTTTGTTGGTTTGTTTGGAAATGTGACTTCAGCCGGCGGGGGTGGGGTCGGACGGGGAGGACATGTTGCTTGTTCTGCAGTGAAGTGAGCCAAGGACAGAGTTTTTACTGCTGCTGCACAAAGCTGTGAAGTGAAATGTGATTGGGTCACTGCGTTCTTAGGCAGCCGTTCCCTCCAGTAGTCACTCAGAGGAAGCAGACACATTGGATCCCCCTTTTCAAGTTAAGGCTGACTGCCGGAGATATTTTAGTGCTGGTTAGAAAACAATGAGGAGGAGTAAATCACATAGCCGGGAGAAGCTTTAAATATATTACAGATTGTTCAATCGATACACACTTTTCCGGATCAAAATTTATTACTTGCTCAGCAGGAAGGTGGCAAATTTGAGGTTTTAAATTATATATGTTTGATCTGACATTTGCCTTTTGGTTAGAAATGTGGCAGGTGGCCAGGCAGCTGACAGCTGGGAAAATTATGGTCACTTCAGCACATTGTATTACCTCTGTAGAAGTATCTGGTTCATACTTACTATAGAAACATTGCATGCTATTGTTTACATATGGAAATTTTGCGTATGCGCACAATGTTGTAAGGCAAAAAGATGATCCTTTTACCTGCCATGCATAGCTGCGCTGCCATAGTAGAACAATTTTGTTAGCAAAATGAAACCTAGAGATGTAGATATTATTAACACAGTATGGTGCGCCACAGCAAATAAAGGAATAACGCAGAAAAAAACACTGAAGAACAGCTAAAAACCACTCAAATTCTTCTTTTTTCTTGCTCCGTGCGTCGGCCACCCGGAGACCCGTCGCCAAAGCAACCGACTGACAACAGCTCCGTCAGTGTATCAGAATTCAGCACCAAAAAACACACAACAAAAACAACTTTCCCACACAAAGGACAGAACAGGACATCATGTTGCAAACAAGTTTCCATTTTCTTCAACAAATACTAATTCCACGCGATTTCAAGGAAGTATCCTGTTATCAGCAATGTGCCTTATGTCTCGATTCCACTGAAAACTACTGCACAGGTCGATTTGCTCATTTGTCTGTTTCCATTGTAAAAGCAAATCATACAACCAACCCGTATTGCACCTTTCAAGGGCCGCCTTTAATTGTACGTCCTTAAGGCAATGGTATGGTACAGTGAAGAGTGATACTACTGGTATCACACAACACAGTCCAATATTTAGGGAACACAAAACGTCCCTACTTGTGATAAGCACAAGACATATTCGCGTACCACGTTTGTCGAGGACAGAAACCAAATATGTTTCTGTATGTAATGCATCAGCCTGTATCTATTTAGGACAGGAAAACAACTATGTCCCGCTATAGACTAACCTACTTTTCATTATATTTGATTTGAGCACTTGTGACCTCAATGTCAAATTTATTTATAAGGCACTTTTAAAGCTGTTTGAGACTTCACTAAAGTTACTCCTTTGATTTATGATTCTTTTAATAAATGAAGGAAGAACCAGCTAACTCATATTTTCATTGATTAAAACAAATGCGCAAACTTTATTAAAACTCTACAGTCTGCAAGATTTCTCTCTTTTTTCCTCCAAATGAAAGAAAAAAAAAGTGTTGCAAACACTTCGATTTTAGTTTCGTCAGACCACAGATACGTCTACAAAATTAAGCTTTCTGTCCATGCGTTTGCAATCTATAACCCAGCTTTCTGTGTTGCTCTTTGGACTAACGGCTTTGTCCTCGCTGAATTGCCTTTCTGGCCATGTTGGTACAAGACACGCTACACTGTGGATCATCACATTCTCTTACCAGTTTCACCAAACTCTCACACATTTCACACCAGTGTGTGTTGCGTTCATCCCTGCGACACAGGACCTGAACGGTGGCATGGCGGGACGTTCCCACCTCGTTTATGCTACAGAATTATTATTTGAACTTTGAACGCATCCCCAGGCATTTGTATGGAAGGATGGTCCAGATTTTCCATGATGGTGCACAATGAAGCAGTGTGTTTGTGTCCTGTAACAAAAAAACAACAAAACAAAACAAAAAAAAACATCTACAGGCGTTCCTCTATTTAACTCAGATGTTGTAAATTAACGTAATCGGAGCGCTTCCAACAGTGACATCATCATCATGTAGTGTAGCCATATTATTCCCAAAAGGAACTAATTATTCTGGTTTAAAGTCTTAACAGTGAGAAAAGGAGTAGTTTTGTCTTTTTATGCGCTGTATGTAAACATTTAGCTTTAACTGTAAGTCCTGTAGCAGTTACAGAGGTTAGTCTTGGTTGTAGAGGTTTTTTTTTTGTTTGTTTTTTGATGAATTCAGAAACACCCCACATGTTACCCAGGGGGCGTCTTGTGCAGCTCAGTGTTTCCATGACACTTTAGATGAGGTATTGCCAGCAGAATGCAGTAACTATGCTGCATGCAGGCAGAAAAATCTCCAATTACTATCTATGTTTCAACCCAATTGAGTTCTAAAATTTAATTTTAAGCATTTTTTTTTTAAATCTTGTACAAAAAAAAAAAGCAAGTTAGGTGTGTTTACATGTACTGGTTTGGAGCGAATCAATCAGACGACGCAAAGCATATCTTCATTAAATGTTGACGTTACTCATGGCTGTAGTAAATAAAATTCAAATTAAAATTCAAGAATACTTTACTGATCCCACAGAGAAATTAAATGTTGTTGTAACTCATATTAATCCAAATTCTTCAAAGAGTTATCATAAATGTAGGGGTTGCAAACCAGCCCTGATCACACATTTCAGAAAAATGGAGAGTTCTCCTCTCCGAGCCGGAGGTTTGGACTTCCACCACCACCAGTGGATCCACCACTCCCATCCCAGTGCTGGATGATTGGAATTTGAAATGTTTAATTTTTCAGAGTTTTGCACCTCTTGTAAGACACAGAGCCACCAGTGGATGGGAAAGTTTGCTACGTCAAATGTTTCCATTCTATTGTGTGTTGTGCATTAATTATCATCCAGCGAGCTCTATCATGACAAGCATCGCTCTGACACATTATCTGATTTAAACCTCAACATTATGTGATACCAGTAAACCTCCCACACATACATTTGAGTCTGAGCAAACCAGAATACGCCAATAAAAACATCCTGGCGTTTGGATAGTTTCCTCTGAAATCCACCTTAACTGTATCGACTAAAACTCGCCGCCTTCTTCCCGGCAGGTCTCTGAAGCAGCAGAAGAGGCGACCGACGAGAAGGCATAAGGATTCCAACTCGTCCACTGACTCGTCCGCTCCAACTCCATGGCAGCAAAGCATCTTTTTTTACCGATGATTTTTTGTACCATACCATCTTTTTTTTCTCTCTCTCTCTTTGATTAGCGATAGCGATGGACAACCAGCAGAACCCTCATCCTCCCGCTCCCTCTCGCATCCCGTGTTGCTTTAGAATACGGCGTCCATCTTAGATGTTCAAAGGCACATTGAAGTGGTTTTATCAGACAGCTGCAGATGTTATTTGTGATGTCTGGGAAAAAAAAAACACCAGGGGATTCTGGGGCATAAATGTGACTGTTATGATCTCTAAACCAGCTTGGCCTTTTATTTGTAGTTATTCCTCTGCGAAGAAGGTCACCATTATCGCCCTGTCATGAGGAGATGCCCTGATCCCTACCCCTCTCCCTCGCCGTCCCCCAGCCTCTTTGGGGTAAGGTGAAAGGTTAAAAATGCCGAGCAGTGGGAGATCAGACAACATGAGGAACATCTGCAGCTTTAAAAAAAGGAAAAAAAAAATTTCTAGTTTTTAGAATCCATGACGCCGTTTCACATAGCTCCTTTTGTATGTGTGTGTTGGAGTGGAAGTGTTTGTGGGTATTTTTTCTTTCTTTCTTTCTTTTTTTTTGAACACCTTGTCCTGAAGCAGAGAGTGACATAGCAATAAACGAGTGGTGCTCCTGTTCTGGGCGGCTCTGTCGGCGTCGGACCCTCTGGGTTTTGGCGGAGTTTCATCCTGTTAGGAGAGAATATTTTGAAATAAAAGAAAAAGTCCATCACACATACTTGCCTCCCTCCCCCCGTCTTTCTTTCTTTTAGTGTAAATAGAACAAATGTGGGGTTTTCTGGGTCAAAGTTCAACGTGGTTATATTTGGGGTTTTACGTGACAAAATGAAACGAAGCATGATTGTGATGTTGAAAAGATTCTTTGGTTTCTAAAGTTTTTATAACCCCAAAAAATCTGAGGAAACATGGCACGCACAAGGTCAATATACGTTCACAGTTTATTTAGGTGTGGACTTTGACTGGTCCGTCCTAACACACCAATGTATTTGGTGTGTTAGGCTAAACTATGGACATCCTGGTGGCATCTGTCCATAGACAGATTTTTCTTT
The DNA here is from genome assembly GCF_001443285.1 of Poecilia latipinna. NCBI lineage: Eukaryota > Metazoa > Chordata > Actinopteri > Cyprinodontiformes > Poeciliidae > Poecilia > Poecilia latipinna. The sequence continues at coordinate 191,053 of NW_015114247.1, read as the reverse complement.
GTAATCGGGGTAAAATTATTACCGACATCAGTGGAAAATGTAAAGTCGAATGCAAATTATTCGTGTTTTTATAACTAAGCCTTTTATATCCGACACTTTTACTGAAATGTCGACTTTGCTGCACCTAAGTCGGCTTTCACTGAATTTACTAAACTTGGCTAAACATGGCAAGTAGTTTAGAATAATTAGTTTCAATTGAGCCCCCAATGGAGTTCTTGGAGTAATTTTAACTTTTGACCCACATGACTAAAACTTTGGACACCCCTGACCTAAACTATTGCATCATAGCTCTTCCTAAAAGACAGTGAACTTTCTAACCTTTTCTCAAGCCTTCTTCAACACTACAAGCTTCTCCATTTAAGCCGAAGAAACCCTCCCCACAGCATGATGCTACTACCACCATGTTTCGCTATTGTGATGTATATGGCAGGCCTAGGCGTCAGTAACCAATCTACGCATAACGTTTACACAGAGAACGACACTAAGTGTAAAGAAAAAACACTCTTCTTTTATCAGTCTGTTGCAAACTGCATTTTTTCTATAAAATTTGAAAGAAATGTATTAACTCTGAAACAAAATATATATTTTTTGTTCTATAATTTAAAGATACAAACACATCTCATATTGTAGGTATTACAAAGTCAAGCTATCTTGTTTTGAAGAGTCATGTTGGTTTTGTGACTCTAAAATAAGTTTTGTTGGGCAGAAATGGCTCTTAGGGTTGCAGACCAGTGGTTTAGGGAAATGTGCTGCAGTTTTCCAATGTGGCTTTTTTACATTTTACCCCCCCAAAAAGTTCCATTTTTTTGGTGTCACCTTAAACAGAACACCTTCTGTTACAAGTCTCCCTTAGTAAACTGCAGCTTCTTATTTTTGGCTTTATTTTGACAAACGGTTAGCATTCCGGAGCGCCGCTTCAATGCGTCCAGGTTTAGAAGTACTTTTTAAAGCGCTGCATGTGTGTGTGTGTGTCCATCTTTACACCTTTGCGTGTGTGTGTGTGTGTGGGAGGTCGCCACGGGCACGTGGCAGTGTTAAATACAACTGCTGTGTCAGGAAGTGAAAGGTCAGCATTTGTTGGAGTGGTGGGACCAGTGAAACCGTACGGCCTTTTCATTTGACCCGTTGTTCAAAACCATAAACCAGGAGGGTCCAAACGTTTCCTCGCATGGGTCAAAATCGTCAAGTCAAAAGGAGTTGAGAGCCAAAAAAAACATTTTCTGTTATCAACTAGCCATCCAACACCTTAGTTAAATAAAGTAGTAAGAGTTGTTGCTAGAAATGGATGTCCACAACTTGAAAGATGTGCCTAATTGAAAGTAATTTTAGAAATTTTCTGTGTATCATTTTGAAAAAGTGCAATTTAGTCAATTCTGGTCAGTAAAAATCAGGACTCTTTTTCTTTGAATATGCATGCCGTATTCAGCCGAGTTTGTTAAATTAGTTAAAATTAGATTTTCGGTGCAGCAAAGTTTGCTTTTGGGTAGAAGTCACCGGTCCTCGCAAGAAAGTGGCTACTCAAAGACGAGTACTTTGCGTCGAAGCCGATGTTTTCTACTGCGAGAAGATTTCACTTTGTCTGTGATCATTTTGTTCCAATTAAAAATAACAAGTCTCCATCTACATCAAACACCTGTAGTGATCGACCAAATTCAAGGTTTTCCATTGTAGCATCTACATGAAGACAGAATACAAACATTTTTATTTGTGTTGTGTTTATGAATCCTCATCACAAAGGGACAAACTGATGGGATTTAAACCCCCTGCAGCATTTTGTTCACTCTAGTAAGCTGTAGTAAAAACTGTGGAAACTACAGAATTGCTAAAACAATGAACATTAGAAACAAATACAGCGGTTTTAGTGTCTTAACGAGGTCTTTCGATATACGGTAACAACAGCACATTCAGTTTCTATTTGCTCCTAAGATGTCTGCCTGTTTGTAAAATAAATAATACCCTCTGATTCCTCTGTGACATGCTGGGTGGATCAGGGTGAGGTTGCCTCCTTGTGGCCGTGTCACTCCATAGGTCAGCAACTTAACTGGTATTCTTTTCTTTCTTACTTTTTTTTCTTATTTTAGCTCGCTCTTGTTAAATAAAATGTATCTAGATTTGAAAAATCTCAATGAGACAACTTTTTAGTTCTACTAATCTGTGTAAAACTGCTTTGCTGTGTGGTTACATGTTTACAAATTGTATTTGATTCCTCTTTAGATGAGAGAAAATGAAGTAATTGTCCTGAATGGAATGCTCTCTATTTATGGAGAGAAAAGAAACAATAATTTTGATTTTAAAATGCACATCATTAGCAGCCCAATGCTCCCCCCTCCAAATAAAAGAAAAAAACAAACCAAAAAGAACCCCCCAAAAAACCCAGCAAGACATAATACAGACAAAATTGCGAGCACATCTGCTAATGTTGTAAAAAATCAAAAATCTAATAAAGTAATAATTTATTGCAAAAACATAATTTCATGCTTTATTTCTAATATAACTTTGTTTGAATAAGAGTTTTGGAAAACTGTCCTGCTAATAGAGAAATTACGAAGACATTTTCAGTTAGGTGGTAAAGATTACTAATTAGAAATGACAAATTAAGTTAGAAATGGATTAAAAATGCTTCAGCGGCATGTATGTGAAAGGGATTCATAAGGCTTCAAGAAAAAGTACCATTTGTGACTTTGTACAATGCAATTATTTATTAACAGAGTTTTTTTTTCTCTGTTTAATAAATGTATTTGAATTAATGGTAGATTATTCCCCCCCCCCCTCCATTTTTCAAAGTTGATAAAATGCTACGGCAATAAAATAGTTATTTCAACAACACGTTTCTTCTGATTTGAAGTCATATGATAGAGTTCTACCTTGATAGAGAATCTGTGAAGAGAAATAAAGATTAGGGTGATGGAAAGTCGGCATTCCAACCTCAGAGACTTGGAGCTCCTCACCAAAGT
>NW_015114247.1:172008-184866 GCF_001443285.1 Poecilia latipinna | reverse complement strand
AAAATCCATGTGGAAAAATGCAGAAACTTTTCAGTTGTGCTGGAAAGAGTATGAAAGGTATTTTTATTTTTTAAAAGATGGATTTTCTTTATTAGTAGCATTTAACGGACACTGCTTGTTTCATTTTATTTTGAGCGATGCCCGTCTCGTTTGCTATGACGAGCAAATATTTTGGTTAAAAGAAAATATCTTTAAATCTGCCGGGGGTAATTTTGGATTTATCTGTGCTGGTGAGAACTGACATCAGGAGTTTTGGATAACAATCATTTGTTCTGTTCTTGGTTTACTGCCAATCGTAATGCGTTGTTTTTGTTTTTGCCATATTTTAGCCCACTTCATGATGTCAAACAAGGTGTGTTTTGTGTGTGTGTGTAATTTCTTGATTCTTCAAATGCTACTCTAATCAGGTTTGGGTGAAATTAAAAAAAAAAAAAGTAAAAAAAATGTGGTTTAAAAACAAGAGTTAATTATATTTTCAGCTGTTGGTTTGGATTGCTTTACTCCTCCGTAAAAGAGAAAATTATTTCAAATCTGCATTTTGCATTTCTTTAGGTAATCTTGGTTTGTTTTTAAAATTAGCTGAATGAGCTAAAACATGTAGGTGTAAAAACAGAACAAAACAAGCCTGTAAGGGTTTTCCAAATCATGTTTGAATAAAGCCTTGCTTTAGTAAATATAAAATTGTTATGTTGGGAGCTATTATCAAGGGGTTGAACACTGAACACTAAAAAGCTATTCATTGCAGGAAATCTAGTCTGTTGAATGAAAATTGCTGTTTTTTTTTTTTTTTTTACCTTTTCTACAATATGAAAAAAAAACAACTATTTAAATGGTCGCAACAAACGGGCAAAAGGAGCAACAAATATTTTCTGGTTTGCTTACTTTCTTATCTTAAAAAACATAAAAAGATTATTTGTTTTTGTTGTGTTTTCAGGTTGGGAGAACATTAACTCCTGGCTGGTTTTGCTCTAAGTAAACACATGAAAATAACTACAATTATTATTTTTTTAATCAAAATATTATACATTTTATGGATGCAGTTAAGTTTAAGTGTTGTTCGTAATAAGACAAAGTTAAGGAAGATTTACCTTGCTGCGTGTGCACTAAGCGGTAGCCGTCTTTGTGTGCGTACATGACGCGGAGGTCGCCTGAGAAGAATTACTCATCCACTCCACCAATGTGGCCTTTATGAAAGAACGACAAGACGAAAGTCATGAGAAGTTGTGTTGGTCGTTTGCCACAAGCCGTGTGAGGGACGCAGCAAAAGGGGTGGAAGAAAATGCTCCGGATAGACAAGGCCGAAAATGAAACAGACACTCAACACTTCACATAACCCTAGAAACGCACCACTGTCACTTTGACACACGGTGATGGCAGCATGCTGCTCTGGGGATGATTTTCTTCAACTACAGGGATTGAGGAGAAGATAAATGAAGCTAAATACAGGGCAAAAGTGGAATAGTGGAATGGTTTCAAAGCATACTCGTGTGTGAGACTGGCCCAGTCAAAGTCCGTTCAAAGCTAGGTCTTTTTCGTTCTGTCAAAAAGCACTTTCAAATGTGTGATACGACTAAAATCAACCCTTTTAACTTTTGTGAGACATGCTTTTACTTCCATGTTGTGTGCTGATCTTTTTGGTTATTACATTCCCAAGTTTGCAAAATCACACACAAAACATTAGTATGGACACTGAAAAAAAATTAGTTGCTTGTTTTAGCATTATTCCTAAATAAAACTTTGGGGCAAATGATGCAAAAAGTAGCTTAAACTAACTGTTGTTTCTTTTTCTTATCTGTAAGTCATCCTGCGGCGTGTGTTTTCTTGTGAATCTTCCTTGATGGTCAGCCTTCAGTTTCTATTGTTATTAAATTGCTGTAACTCACGGGGTTTCATTCATTAAGCTGCATTCCCCTTTTCCATCCCTTCCCCCCATTTTACTGCCTAGCAATATTTGGAAGAGAAATGGACGACTTCCCCACCAAACGGCACAGAGTGGGTGTGTTACAACGTCGTGTTATACAAGACGGCAACAACGAGCGAAGTAAAAACACACGCATATTCACACGTTTGCAGAGCTAAAACAATGTACACAGTTAGATACAACGGTTGTAAATCCTTCACGGACAGGGGAGCCGTGATATTCAACAAATTCTGTTAAACAATGTCGTAGAAATTATGCAACGCTCCCTGCGTCCTCTGTTAAATTACAACTGTGTAATACTTTTTTTGTCGTAAAATGTGGTAAATACAGGCTAATTTCGTCGTAACAGCTAAGCTACAGCAATGTGTCCTCTGCTTTAGCAGGCTGCCATTTCTAGCTCCACTCTACAGAGACCGAGTGAGACGCACTTGTTTGTGTGGTTCCGCCATTTTCGTTGAGGGGGAGGGGGGATTAATACAAATAAACAAAAAAATGCAAACCAACGGAAAATAAAATTCAGCAGAAGCAGCTGTTAACATAATGATATTTTAGCCACTCGTCGCCAACATCTGAAGAACGTTATCCTGCGCAGCGAGTCGTACGGCGCGCACTAGCTGACGCTCGGCGGATGAATATTAACGCAGGCGGGACTATGTTCGAGCGAGGCTGAATGGAGGCAGCCTCTTCCTGGTGGATAAACAGTGACAGCTACAGGGCAGCCACCTAGACCCAGCACACAAGCTCTGGCGCTGCCCTGGCAAACAACACCCAAAATGGCTTCAGACAGTACACACATCGCGCAGTTGACTTCTGGTGAGTAAAGTGAGATCGAAGAGTGTGTCACGGCTGTTTTAATAGCCCCCAAAATTTTCCTCGGTGCCCTCTTCTAACGCAGCTCCCGTCCTCTTCTCCCCCTCCAACCGTACCAGAACTGTACTTCCTAATAGCCCGGTTTCTAGAGGCTGGACCGTGCCAGAAAGCCGCCGAGGTTGGTGTTTTTGCATTTTAGGTTAATTTAGAACATGTCCAAAATTGTCATGAGGTGTAATTTTGCGTTTTTATCCTATTTTCAGACCCTGATAAGGGAGGTGGAGGAGAAGGAGGTAAGCAGTCAGCACTACGAGAGAGATGCTTCTCTCTGCACTGTACTGTGTGATGTTGCCTTTTCTCTCTGAATTATCATTTAGCGTTTTAAAACATCACTCCACACATTTATGAACTGGGTGGTCACACTCCACATTATTTCTCTGTTTTAGCTGCTACCCAGAAGGCTGGACTGGACAGGGCAGGAGCACCCCGGGACGTACAAAAATTTGGTAAGGCTGCTCTATAACCGAGGGAAAAAGTTTTTAGAGAGCAAAATAAAAATTGAATTTCCCGCAATTTTTAAATCAGGTGGCAAAGAAAGAACCCTAAAGCACTCTCGGGGCGAGCTGGCTCCTGGTTGGGGGGTTGTTTTGCAGCACCGACCGGGTCGAAAGCCGACCCCATGTGCAGCCCGGTGTGCGGGTTCGGTGTCACGCAGATCCAAAAGGTTTAAATAGTTGTTGGAAAATAGTGTGCGAAATGTTGATACGTCACGAGGGCTGTGTGGTGTGGGAGCGCCAGGATCAGGAGGAGGGACTCCCTGCGCCACAAGCCTGGGAGAGATGGAGGCGCTCTTGTCCTACAAAGAACCAACATTTGTGTGCATGGGGCAAGAGTTGGAAAAGATGACTTTTTTTTTTTTTTTAAGAGAGGGGAGATATAAACAGCAGAATTTAGTAAAGCTGCTCTGTTGGAGCTCCCTGCTCGGCGTGGAGGCATTCTGGGAGAAGGAGTTGTTTATAGGGGAACTTGGATGCAAGTTGGAGCTCAAGAAAGGAAGCTGATCAGCTCATGTGAAGATGAGAGGTAACTTTTTTGCTGATATGTTCTATTAGAGCTATTAATTTAAAGGCTAATTGTCATGTAAACAAACGGTTATAAGCGCTTATTTACGCACGGGGGCGTGGAGACCATTTGTTATCGCGTGCATATTTACGTCTTAGCTCGCCCGCGTGAAGTGAAGTAGTCGACTCATTTTTTTTTGTTGCCATTTTAATTGTTTTTATTTTAATACTGATATTTTGTAATTGAATGTGACACATTTAAAGGAAATAAATATACACACGGGTTTGCAAGTGTCTTTCCTCGCATTTACGAAAACGTGCGTGTAGAGATCGACAGGCGAAACGCTGCGAATTACGACAGAAACGAATCTTAGATGTTTAAAGAAAATAATTGACGGCGCGCTTCTTCTGCCTGGCTGCGTTTCTTTTCTCGCTCTTCCTGCTTGTCTCTCCGTTCCTCCCCCTCCTCCACCTCCTCCTCTTCTTCCTCCCTTCTTCAGCCAACCTCACCGGTCTATTGTGTGTAACATCTACTGTTGTGTATAGAGTATTTAAGAACAAAAATCCTGCGGACGCGGTTTTAATTATTCGACCAAAAAACGGAAAGCGGATCGTGGGGCGTTTCAAATGTCGGTGTTCTGCCTCTCTATCAAAGAAAGGGGGGGGTTGGGCAGCAATGAAGAGCACACGCATACCCCTCATTGATATTGTTGTAATTAACAATATTAATTATGGCTAATTAATTGAAGGGGGGGGGGATTAATTAGATTTTTGATTATTTCCATCCTCCATGTAAATTAAACGGATTCATAGCGTTTTTGAAACGCTGCGATTTTGAAAAAATTGAAATATTTTGTTACCTTATTAGTAGCTGATCGATTGAATTATTGATTTATTTAAAAATGTAATCCTTTAATGTTCGCTTAATTTTAGACCAAGTAATTTAAACTGGAATTAGAAGCTACATATGTATGTTTTTGTTGCTAATTTCACATTTTCATTGTTACGCAAGGAGGTGTAAGATATAAAGAATAAAAAAATAGATAAGTTGCAGTGGGTGTGAGTGACCATGTGTTCAGTGTTGGTGCAGTCGTGGCCGGGGGTGTGTTCTGAAGGAAAATGGAGCCAGTTGTTTTTGCACATCTTTCACTTATGTATATGAGGACGTGTGTGTGTGTTTTTATGTGCCGTTATTAGATCAGCCTGAGTCGGGCTCTGATATGTGCTTGGCAACTCTGATCACGTCTCAGCGCCATCAAGGATGTTGAAAGCAATTAAAGGGTATCTGTATGTGTGTGTGTGTGTGTGTGTGTCGTGGGGAATAAGTTATGGTTGCGGATTAGATAAAGAAATTAAGCAAAGGAGTGCGTTTTCTAGGAGTAAATGTGTAACAGTGAGCTTATTTAACCAGCTGAGACGTGCAGTGTAAATTAATTGTTTTTGGATGTTTTATCACAGAATCTTGTCTCCTTAAACGAACACCAGGTTTTTATTTTCCTCCCTTTAATCCCGCCGTGTGTTGCATGTTCTTTGAGTCATCCAGGCATGTGTGTTTCTTCAGAAGTAGGCCATGCGAGAGAGTCCCCCATGTGTCAGTGGAATCAGTGACACTCTGTGTTTATAACAGGCTGTTTTTTTTTTTTTTTTTTTTTCCTCCCCCATGGTTTTTTTTTGTGCCCCTCCCCCCCCCAAGCACCAACCCCCTTACTCTCTGCTGCTGAGCATTAGCTATGTGACATTTTAGGCTGTGTGCTTCTCCTATTGGGCATTTTGAGAGAGAATGTAGTTATTAGGAATATTGGTCAACGGCTAGCTGTCTTTGTTAGCCTCGTCCTGTTTGTTTCTGGGGAAAGCCGTAGAGATGCTAAGTCATTTTGAAAAAGGAAACCCTTTGCTTTTTGACCTTATGTTGCTGGATGTTTCTTATCATAAGTTATTGTTAGATATAAATTTCCAGTTATCAGTACAAACTCTAAACATGTCAATTTGGCTTCCAGTTTTTTTTTTTTTTTTTTTTGGTTTAAGTTCAGACTCACGACTGGCCAAAATATTGTTTCAGCGTTTTTGATATGTGCAGGCACATTATGAATGACCTGCTTACACACAGTGAGATTCTCGGCATTAAAATCTTGAGTTAAAATACCTGAGTTTTAACACAAAAACTTGTAACGTGATCCAATTACCTTTGATTTATGAGAAAAGAGCAACAGTTATTTTTTTTGTGCCAGAAAGCAATACAAGATTGTATTAAGACGTATCTATAACATTTATTTATTTATTTTTAATGTATGAGGTTAAGCAGCAGCATAAAATTAATTCCCAATAAGTAGAGTTATGTCTGTTTTTCAAAAATATGTCATGTTTATCTTCTGCACAAGCAACACTTATATAACAACCTTGTACTAACAGGTTTGCTGCTTTACAGACCTTCAACTGTGGCCTGTCTGCTGTGCTTCAGTGGGTAGAGTAGTTGACTTGCAATCGGGATGTTGTAGGTTCAATTCCAGCCTGCATATGTGATTTCTATATATAAATATGAATCTAGTGTACTTCATGGTCTAGTAACATTAGAGTATTTCTCGTTGAGGTGACTGCTGTCTTGTTATAGAAGATTTGGCATCATTTTGGGTTTCCATAATGATAAATGGCGACAGAGTGACAGATAAGATCAAAACAACATGTAAGCACCGCAAGTTGTTCAGACGCTGAAGGAGACAGAAAACATCACTATAACAACCAATGGCTGGATGTCTAAATGTAGCATAAATGTACTGAAGAGATTTAAGAGATTGGGAAAAGAAAGAGTAAAGGCCTTGTTCTCATAAACTCAATATTGTGTCTTGTTTCGTCTTGAGTTTTAGCTGTCTGGACTTAAAACTATGCAAATAGATGATAAATGTTTTAGTGTCTTAACTAGTTGAAAGCTTGATGTGCTTTGATGCCACTAACTAACCAATGCCTTATGTCATAAAATGTGGCAATTAACATCCACTGATGCTCACTTTTTTCAAAAACATTATTTGCAAACATCATACATAGAAATACGAAACAAGGATAGAAATGCTGAATAAAGAGTTTCACAAAATAAGTCGACAGCTGCATCATTTAAGCCGGAAGTGTAAAATGGCGCGATGAACTTAAAGCTGAATGTCATCCAGTAGAAACCAGCTGTAATGAGGTTCTCACTCACTGACTTTTTTAGCCTGGATTTACAGAACAGTATTTTTTCTACGAAATGCTACTAAAGTGAGTTTGCCAGAATATAAACGACCCAATTACATCTCAGCAATTGCTCAGTATGTTTAAAATTAGCTGAACGGTGTGAGAGTTATGGAAAAGTACAGACGCAGGTCGGATAATCATACCTGCCTGCACGCACACTTTCTTCTTTATGCAGCTGCTCTCTATTAAAAAAAGCTGAAATCTCAAACTTTAGTTTTTTTTCCCTTGGGTAAACCAGTCACATCAATTTTTCATATAACACAGACTGCATGTAGTTAAAACAACTCAAATCCAGTTTTATTGACTGAATATTTGTATTTTAAGGCTTGTTCTAATGAGAGGAACTGTATCAAATGTAGCTTTCTGCATCGTTAGCACAAAGCTAACGATGCTTTAGCAGGGTGAGAGAGTTCTGTTTTTTTCTTTGCTGTCCTGCTCGCGGTGGTCGCTGATTGAACGCTTGTGTTCAGGTGAAGCTGTGCAGACACGTCGCTCCAGACCACCTGCTACAGGTTTGCTCCAGAGTTTGTCCGCTGCTGGAGAGGGAGGTCCCCGCCAGCGTGCCGGGACTCACCAGCCTGCTGGGGGCCGGCAGGCAGAACCTCCTGCGCACCAGCAACAGTAAGTGGATGAACAATGCATGAGCTGCTTTTAACATCGACACAAGCCGGTGGATATACATTATACATGTGCAGGCTGTCATGGAAACCTTTGGGAACGAAATCTGAAAGTGTTAAAAGATGGAGGGCTTAAATACATCCAGACCAAGCTGAAGGTGTGCTGCACAGCGATCTTTAAAACATGACTGTTTCTGCTTCCTATTTTCTTCCAGGCTGCAAACATGTTGTGTGGAAAGGTTCGGCGTTGGCAGCACTACACTGTGGAAGACCCCCGGAGCCACCTATTATTTATGGGAGTCCACCCAATATTGGTATGAATTATCATTATGTTTTTTATCTCGAACATGCACGAGCTTGGATGGGTTCGTCACAGTATGATAACCTTAAGTAAAACTACACTGCGTCGCTGTATGTACACCAACATTTGATCCATTAAATTTAAAACAGAAAAAAACAGCTATTATTTTTACTGCTGCAAAAGTACAATTGTGTATCGTAGTTTTAATAATTTGTTTGTTGTTATTTTTCATAAGGACACACTAATCAAATATAGGCTTTGATAGGCTAATCAAAGCCTATATTTTGTGCTTAGCACTACAATATAAGCTAAGCATATTTTACCTAAAACTCCTCCAGTTGCATAGTTTAGCTTTGCCTGTTTCAGTTTATTTAAAGGAAATAAATTGATAAATAAACTCCATTCAAGCTACTGAGATGTTTATTTTCTTATTTTAAAAAGGAATTGTATTCTTTGTTTATTTGCATCTTTAAGAAAAATCTGTAGAATGTGTCAATTTTTTTTCCTGATTAATCGTCAGAATAATCAATGACTAAAATAATCGATAGTCACAGCTCTGCTGTTGAGTTTGTATTCTTTGTAAAATGAAGAAAAGTCGAGCTGCTTTCTTTCAGGCCCCTTCTGTCGCCTGTCACCAGTCGGCTTTAGGAAACCTTATTTTGTGGTTTTGAAACCCAAACTTTTTAAAACCCTGACGTACCTTGACACTAATAGCTGCACCAATCAATCTGTCACATACCAGGCAATTTTTCCCTGAACTTACTGAAAACAATTGTATTTTTTCCATATTCCTTAAATTTCTAACCAACAGCATTCACTTTGACGCACTTGTTTTACTACGATAAAAATCAGATGACTGTGAATTGGGACCTTCTCGTGAACGCTCCACTTTACTTTGGGTTCATTTGCCACTCAGACCTCAAAGAACCCAGAATTTGTTATCGATCAGGTCAAACCTGACCTGTCCCTCTCTAGCTCACTCCTCAACTCTTTTCTCTTTGAGTTTTGTACTGATTCTCTTGATTTTTCTCTGCCCATGAAGTGGAGACGAGCTACAGCCGTCGACTGAACGGCTCCTACCGCCTCCGTCAACTGGTGCCCACAGCCGTCTACCAACACATGAAGATGCACAAGAGGATCCTGGGACATCTGTCGTCAGTGTACTGCGTGACCTTCGACAGGACGGGTCGCCGCATCTTCACAGTAAGAAGGCTGTTTTCTTTCTTTTTTTTTTTTTTGCATTTGATGTTGCTGGTATATGTTTAGATGTTTAGTTGAGCTCAGTTGGGACTAAAGCTGAACATATTAATCAGATTAATCGATTATTTAAATAATTTTCAACTAATTTAGTAAACAATTAATTGTTAATTGGAGTAGACAGTTTTAAAAAAAAAGGCCATTTCCAGAAAGGTGAACATACTCAGAGCAGTAATTTAGCCAAAACTGTATAAAATATAAAAACATTTTGTGTTTAAGATAAAAAAAAAATCCTTTGCATGGTAAAATGTTCCACCCAAAACTCCTCAAGTGGAATAGTTTTAGGTTCAAATTCTTCACAACAAATTCTCCAAAAAGCACCTTTTTAACAGATTAATAATAATAATAAAAAAAAAAAATCAGCATGATCCCTACTCTGTATTAATATTAGGTCCAGTTTTTCACATTTTGCAGATGCATCCTTTGCTCCAAATTTAATTATGTTCCAGTTTAGGCTGCATAATGTTAAAAAAGGAATTGAATTATTAGTTTATTTTTATCTTTAGATGTATTTCTAATATAGCGCAAAAATGGTTTAAATAAAAAATCTGCAAAATGTGCCACTTTTTCAAACCGATTAATCGTCAAGTCAGGGTAATCTCTAGATTAATCGATAACTAAGATAATCGTTTGGGAGACACCTGTTTGTTCTTGTGTTTAAAGGAGCCTGTTGAGCTCTGAACGAGTCGGTAGCTTTGCGTTTACCTAATTAGACCTTTAAGCGTCTGTTTTTCTTGCTGTGCGGGTCATTTCTCCTACGTCACAGAAGTTGCACTCAGTCACTCACAGCTACGGGATATGGAAGAAACAAATCCAACAAATTTTGATCTAACAGCCACGTCTCGTGCCGAGTCCAACACGGGTCCAACAATTTGATGTTGTTGATTTAAACACCGCTTGCTGCAGTACACCATTTCCAGCGTCTGCTCCTGAAATCTCTAAAAATGGCTGGCTGCTGCGAAGGAGGGAGGGAGGGAGCTCAGATTGTCTCTCTGTGTCTGTTATCTGTCCCTCGTTTTCTCCAACCCATCTTCATCCTGGCCTGTCCCCTCTTTGTTCCCTTCCCCTCCGCAGTCCCCTTCCTGCTATTCCTCTTCTTAACTGGGGAAAATGTTTCCTCTGAGGGGCTGGCTAAGTGCCAGAGTTAAAATTCATTTTCGCTCTCTGTCACTTTCTCATTCTCTCTTCTTTTCTTCCCTCTCTCTTTCTCTCCTGCTGTCTCCTCTCATCACTTTTATTTATTTATTTGCTTATTTTTGGATCTCTCCACTCTTTCAGCTGCAACCTTCTATTAATTAATTATTAGATTGTTGTGTGTGTGTGTGTGTGTGGGGGGCCTAAACACACTCTCTGATTATTCCGTGAACAAGTGTGAGCCGTTTTGGTTAAGCCATAGATTCTCAGGCATCCATATTGATTTGTGTAATATAGCTCAGAAATCGGTCGGAGCTCATTATCGGGGTCATTGGAGATGACAAATCGAGACGTCTTGGTTTGGATGAAAAGTCTCTGTAATTGTAGTTTTCCTTGTTTCGATGTTAAATTTCTCTTTCCAAACTTTGACGCTTTTATTCCGGTAAATCAGAGTTTGTGCGTAGTCGAAAAATGTTTGGAAAAATACAGAAAATGTCCTTCACAGATTCAAATCTCCCTCAGATCAAACATCTATTACCTTTTCATAAACTACACTCAATATCTGGGCTCTTCTAGTCGAATGTTCTTGAGATAAAAATTAAGAACACAACATTACCCACCAACTCATGTATGAAGTGAAAATCACCCTCCGAAGTCCTACCTTCTTGGTTTTAATTGGAGACATTTGATGTGTGTTTTTGCATCACAATGACGGTGACCTGTTGTGTTTCTAAATGAAGCCGAGATCTTAATCAAGGCACAGATGGATGTGGCAGCACGTTGAATTGCAAAACATTTTAACCCCCGACAGGCTGGATCACAGACAGGAATGCTCAGCCGAGTTTCTCCCCCTACTTAACCCCTGAAGGCGGGTTTCATGCCTGAGTTGTGCTCTTGATCTTCTGCTCAAACTAAGGAATGTTAATGAAACGACCTTTAATCGGACAGGTTTCTTCTCGATGCTGCACTCATGCTGTTTATTAAGCTTCTTTGGACCTTATTTGATGTGGAGCTCAAACATTCTGTGATTTCTGTTGCTACTTAAGATTTTGATAAAAATCAGAACAGTGTTTATTGTCAACGTTTTTCACCATCAGTTGCAACTGAATGCGATAAAAGACAAAAATCAGACATAAATAATATTATTTCAGCCACATTCTGCTTTGCAAGTTTCCTCAAATTTTTTATTTTATTTTAGTGTATAGATGTGATGTATTTCCAAAATAAGTCAATCTTGATTGCAGCTAATAATTGAGGAACCTTGCTCTACTTTCTTTAGCTCTGTGCAGGTCAGCCTTCCTGGGCACTTAGTCAGTAGCTTTGCCTTTCTTCCTGTTCATGATCAAATGTTTTCCTGCACTCTATTGCATGTTAGTGTGAGAGTGTTTAAGTGCAATTTAGTCATACTTCAGTGTATCCAGTTTTTAAATAGAAGACAAAAATGTTGCTGCAATAAAAGTACACTTGTTGTTTTTGCTTTTTGTTTGTACATACAGAGCATATTTCTCATATTGCAGTAAACACATGCATAGTTCTGGTTAAAGGTTTACATACGTTCTCCAATGGCGTTGCATATTATATTCTGTTTGGATCTTTAGTGATTTATCTGAACAGTTTCAGTTCAGGGTGGAGTTATTATATAGCACACAGTCTCAAAGTTACCTCTTAAAAAAAGATTTTTGAATTTGTTGTGGATTTTCAGTCAGATGAAGTTTGTACATTTCTTTCGAGATGTAGGTGTTAAATTCCATTCATAGAGGTCTTATACAGTCTTAGATTTGCCTTGGTGAAACCTGCAGATGTCTTGTGTGGCGCTGAGGTTCTAGAACGTCTTATCTGAATGCATGTTTGGGCTCATTGCCCAATTGGGCCACATAGATCAATTTTACTGTTGATCTGCAGTGAAGAGGAAGAATGTGTGGAGTTAGTCCTCCACCAGATTTGTGGAATGCACCAGTACAACTGGTAGCTAAACTGGCCTCGCCTTGACTCCTCCAAACATGATTCTTGTTGTCTTGGCCAAATAGCTTAGTCATTGTCTTGTCTGACCATAAAACTTTTCTCCAGAAGGCAGTTGTCCAAGTGGACAGCTGCAGATTTCAGTCAAGGCAGAGGTTTCCACTGGCACTTCCTGAGACTTTACTGGTGTCCCATCATCTTCTAATTCAATATTCCCATGTTTCATTGTTTTTAAGCCATTTTAAGATGTTGTTTTCACATGTGACAGTCATGCCGTTGCATTCTTTTTCCGTTTTCTTTCCCAGGGCTCAGACGACTGCCTGGTGAAGATCTGGGGAACCGACGACGGGCGTCTGCTGGCGACCCTGCGCGGTCACGCTGCTGAGATCTCCGACATGGCCGTGAGCTACGAGAACACCATGATCGCTGCCGGGTCCTGCGACAAGACCATCAGAGTGTGGTGCTTACAAACCTGCGCACCGTTGGCCGTCCTGGAGGGGCACGCAGCCTCCATCACTTCCCTACAGGTAGGGGGAGTCAAGGTTTGCCAGTGGCATGATGTAAACCATTTTTTCC
>NW_015114247.1:161551-168638 GCF_001443285.1 Poecilia latipinna | reverse complement strand
GAAAAGTCCTTTATTTTTTTTTTAAAGAAATTATTGATTTAAAACACTATTTCTTGCTGAAAGTCACTAAGTTAGTTTTGTCTTAGTTCAAGTGTACTAAGACATTTTCTCTAGAAACTAGGTCAAAAATACTTGGTAAGATTTTGTGTTTTTACAAATGAGCTTATACTCTCATGTCTTTTTTAATAACTGGCCATATTTTGGCTCTTCTTTGTGGCCAGAACTCGTCTTTTTTTATCTGAGCACCAGTTTATTTTAATCCTACTCTCGTAATAGCTCAAACATGCAACTTTACCACAACATTCTGCACACATTATAGATGTAGCAGGCGTACTAAAGTATTCACACTTATTAAACTCGTGGTAAATACCTAATTTTGGTGCATTTCAGTGGGATCTTATGGGATAGACCAACACAATGCAGTGCATAGATAGGAAGTTGAAGGAAAATGACACATTTCAACATTTCTTTAGGGGGAGCAGGAGGATTTGGTCTTTACTCCTTTACTCAGAGTCCATTAACCAGTATTTTTAGCAGACTTATAATTGAAACCCTTGTATTATTTTGTGCACTAATTTATATTAGTTTACCACATAAATTCCCTATAAATGCACCTGAGTTTTGTGATTATTACAAAAAAATTTAAAAAGCTTAAGAGGTATATATATTTTTTTTCTTTTTGGTCACTTGAGTGTTATATATGCTCATCAGTAATCGATTTTCTTTGCAGTTTTCGCCTCTCTGTAGCGGCTCGAAGCGCTACCTGTCCTCCACTGGAGCTGACGGAACCATCTGCTTCTGGCAGTGGGACGCTCGCACGCTCAAATTCGGGTGAGGGGAAAACAATTGGAAGTGTGCACATCCTTCCTGCCGATGTGCCGTTCGTGCCCTTCGAGTGAAGCATTTGTTTGATATTATTTTGCACATTCTAAGTCATTCTCTTGATGCCTGTGCAGCCAGAGACCCAGTAAATTCACGGAGCGCTCCAGACCTGGCGTCCAGATGATCTGCTCCTCCTTCAGCGCAGGTGAACTGTCCTCGCTTTGATTACGAACACAACAAGCCGTCAGAGGCGACGTAATTAAATAACGAGACTGGCTTTACAGCAGCTGTGTGCTGCGGTGTGAAATTAAACTTTCACTTAATCTATTTGTCATCCATCTCAAGTGTTCCTAGTTTGAAAACTGAACCTGCACATAGAAATATGGAATCATCATACTTTACGACCAATGAAACAGCCGTATTTAATCCTTTTCAGAGTAAAACATCTTCAGGTTTCATCATGTTACAACTGTAAATTGTTTGCACATTTATACTCTGTCCCTTTACTCTGATAAATAAATAAAATGTAATTCAACCAGTTTAGCTTCTCAAACAACAGTTTCCGAATGAAAACTGCAATAAGTGCTACATGAATAATGACTAAACCGATTTTCAACACTGAAGTGTGAATCTATAACTTCCACCTCCGATACCGATACAAATACCTGATGTTTAGTATCGGCCGATAAAGAAAACCAACGCTGAATTGACTAAAAATGTTTCTTTGTTTAAACACAGATGTAAACGTACCAAATTACTAGTTTATTTGATAACTCTGCACCAGTACAGCTAATACACCAGTAGCTTCACAAGCTTGGTAAAACATGTAAAAACAACACAACTTTAATTTGTTCAGTCAGTGCAGCTAGGAATAAAACAACCAATGTAAAATAAAAAATAATAAAGAAACTGAAACTGACAAAAACAAACCTCCTTCTTCCAAATGGTTCAGAAATCACGAGTAGGAGTTCTCCTCTAATCTTTTCCCTCGGTGTCCAGGCGGGATGTTCCTCGCAACAGGAAGCACCGATCACATCATTAGGGTGTACTACTTTGGGTCGGGTCAACCAGAGAAGATCTCTGAGCTGGAGTCCCACACCGTGAGTCTGAATACTTCATTCTGTTGTTGAGAAACATGAATTTTTCTGTAGGTGGACGCAGTTTTAACAGCTGTGGTAATTGATTTTGATTTTGAAACAGAAAAAAAAAAAAAAAACAATGTGCATTCTGACAGTTCTTTTATTATTATTATTTTTGCATAGGATAAAGTTGACAGCATCCAGTTCTCCCACTGCAGTGACAGGTGAGTTGTCCGCCTCAGAGCCTCACAGTAAAAATATCAGGTTTTGATATGCAGCGCTGTTGAAGGGCTGTTTTTAAAGGAAGCTCTGGGTGCTGCGTCTTGATTGTGTCAGCAGAATACGCCACCTTTAGTTAATGCCTGATACTCGCTGCTACACACTCTCTGTGTCACACACAAGCCAACTCAGTTATTCTTTCACACCGTGTGCGCTGTGTTGAGCTGAACGTGGCCGCATGGGGTTCGCACAAACAACAAACGCTCAGCTGTTATTCCCACCCCTCCGAGTCGCCCTAATCTAAGCAGGGAGAAAGATGTATAAGTATGCAAAGGTGCACAGAAAATAGATTTCAGGTTTTATTCGATTTCTGTGCATGAAGGAAAATGATTTGTGACGCAAAGCTGAACTAGTCCTCCTTCTCAGTGCTTTGTATGTATTTATGTGCTGTAGGTTTGTGAGTGGCAGTAGGGATGGTACGGCTCGGATCTGGCAGCTGCAGCCTCAGGGCTGGAAGAGCATTCTGCTGGATATGCAGACCAAACTGCCTGGGTAAGTGTGTGTGTGTGTGTGTGTGTGTGTGTGTGTGTGTGTGTGTGTGTGTGCAAGGCTGCCAAAAATGCTTCGAATAATTTTGGGGGTTTGAGCAAAACCCTATTTGCTTCCTTGTTTATTTTTTAATTCAGTAAAAAAAAAAAAAATTAATAAAAATAAAAACATGACATTTCCTGGGAAATCGTTACGATCGGTTCCTTGAATTCATGAGGATGCAGTGTAGATCAACTCTGGAATGCAGAAGTGACGTTATAAAGGAGAAGTCTAAAACCAAAAATGACTTGTAGAAACATTCTTTGTTGTTTTATCTGATGCTTACAGTGAAGGTTTTTATTATTCTGGACCCAACTAATTTAAATGTGAAACAGACTGATGCAGTCCTTTAAAAAGACCGACTTACAATACAAGGCAGTATTCCCCAAAGGTCTCTGAATCCTCATCTGAACCCTTTAGATTTCCATGACACTGAAAGCGCTCATCCTTACTGTTACCTACTGGAACGTCCTGCTCTCTCTTGCTCCCTTGCAGCCTGAATGAACCGCAGATATGTCTAAGCATGTCATAAAAAAATCTCAAATAGTTTTTATAATTATAGGGCTCAAATGACTAATTGGGATAATTGTGATGAATCGATTTTTGAAATAATCGTCCACTAATTTGGTAATCGGCTAATCGTTAACTGGAGAGTCTTCTGCAGAATGTGCTGATTTTTAAAAATGATTAATTGATTAATCATCAGAATACTTTTTTTTCTTTTAAATATATTTTTATTCAAGAAAGCACAAAGCAAGGTACATCAAAATACAGTAACTCGAATTGAATTTATTTTTCCTTTTTAACAGTCGAACCCCACACACCCACATACATAAAAAAAGACAGAGAATGGGGGCATTACTTATTTAAGTACATGTCAATAATTAGACAAATCAGTGAAATACAAAATATCTTTGTCAGACCTTTCTTTTTATTTTATTTTTTTTAAAAAGAAGTGTTTGAAACACTTTTTAAAGAAGGACCAAACGGTTCAGTGCTGCCATTTTAAACTGTCAAGCATCTTTTTTTTTTTTTTAACAATTAGGGATGTTGCTGTCATTAAGTACAACCAGCAGCCTCTGTGTGGAGTCCTTAGGGAACATAGATCTTTCCTCTGAGATTTCTAAAAGGCTACCAACACTGTCAAAGCTCACATCTTTTGTTTTAAGTAGTTTTTGTTTACATCTGTTTCCCTGCCCCTTTCTTTTAAACACCACACTAAAAATAGCTAACTTTTAGTCTTCTTCTTGCAGTATTACCTTCCACGCCGAAGAGTGTTGTGGTTAGCATAACACTGTGGCGCTTAGCTTATGATTTATTTATTATTTTACTGATCAGAAAGGACGATTTCCTGGTTCATCTCCAGTATTTTAGAAATGTTCGCTGAAGTTTTAAATTCCTTCAGTTTGAAAAATATTCCATAAAACGAGATACAATTTCAGTCTTGAGTGAAGTTAACTATTCTTTAATGGTATTGATTTAAAAAAATGACTAAATTTAAAAGTATATATCACTGATCAGCTGATAAAATAAGAAAAAATTGTCTTTATATGAAGTTATTTATTTATTTTTTTTTTCATTTTGCGCTTTTTGTGTAAAAATTCAAAATCCTGCAGCCGGAAATATTCTTGATTGAAAAAATGGCATTTATTCTAAAAGTGAAAGAAATCGAACTTAAATAAAAATGGGTCAAATGGATAACTTATAAAGCAGTTCTCTAGATTTAATTGCTTTTTGCATACATAAGAACTATTTGCTGTCAGCTTTAATGCTTCATTTCTTTTTTTTTTTTTTGTATAAAAGAGTGGAAAAAATAAGACAGATGAAGTTATTAAAATATCCTGCTGTTGGTCTTATTGCATTTTTTTAAATTTTCCCATCAGGAAATACAACCCTCCTCCACTGGAAGACAAGGTCACTAAGCTTAAGGTTACCATGGTGGCGTGGGATCGCCATGACAGCACTGTGATCACCGCCGCCAATAATCTGACGCTCAAGGTGTGGAACTCCATCACCGGGAATCTGGTCCACGTCCTGATGGTAAGAGGCGTCTGAACGTTTAAACTTTGAAACTAATTGAATGTGTATTTAGTTTCTGGACGCTCACGTCGTTTTCAAATTGTTGTCCCAATTTTCTCTACGGCTTTCCGCCACCGCTTGCTTGGCATACTTTTGGTAAATCTGTAGCTGTTAGACAGATGACATTAAGTTTGACTCCTCAGACCTTTAAAATGCTGTAAAAGTACAGAATTAGTTTTTGTCTTTTTCTTTTGTGGAAATTGGGTGTTGAAAAAGTATTTTTAAAAATCCATACATTTTCCTATCTTCCTTTCTAAAGAGCAAAAGTCTAATAGTTATTAATATATGCAAAGTTTTTAACAGGGGTTTTTAAATTTGACATACTTTGTCCTTGATTTTAGAATAAAATAGGATATTCTACACACAAATACACAATTATGGAACTTTTTTTTTTTTTTTTTACTTTTTGCTAGTTTATTAAAGACAAAAACCAAGAAAACACATTCAAGTAAATAAAGAGACACACTGAATACTTTCTGGAAAATAGGTCAAATTAAAAATAAGAGACTGTACAATTTGGACAAATTTACAACATAGGAAAAATAATACTTGGTGTTATTAAAAATATCATATTATACCACTAGAGAAGAAAAATATATAATGTGTACATGCATTTCTAACGTTACATCCATCTGTATTTTTGTTTTTGACTTACTGACTGAATGCAGATTCAGTCAGAAACTGAAAAAGTGGTAAATTTACTACCTGGTATGTGTCTAAGCCACTTTAAATTCAGGTTGAACTGGATCTACTCTAAAACTGGGTTGACCTGAATTATGTAAAAATAATCGCAAAACTTGCAAAATAAAGGGAGCGCTGAATACAAACTTCTTTAAAAACATACCCCCCCCCCCCGCGCATTTCTCAAGATCACTGCAGCGTTAGATAAGTTTTACGTAATGAAATAAAGGCTATCTGACTTAGTTCCAGATACGCAGTCTGAAAACCGGAAGCCAATTTCATCATTATTTTCAAAGATAAGATCTGGTTATCAAAGTTCATGTAAGGTTAATATTTCATACATAGTTTCTGAGAATATTATAAAAATGAAGAAGAAAAAAATAATCCCAAATCATCACTGTCCTTTGCAGCTGATCTGAAGTGTTGCACCTTTTTTATTCAGTTTAATGTAAAACCTTAGAATTAAAAGAGAGTTGTTTTCGTTCTGTCACCACGGCTGTTAATATGCTGTAGTAGCTCAACACGGCCATCATTTCACCGTTGTCGGTGAATCCTCCAGGGCCTACTTTGTTCTCCAGCTCATAATTTCACAACACTGCCTGCCATAGACCTCCCCGTCTTGTTATTTTATTGTTGGTGACAACAGTCTCCCAGATGGCGTTTGATGGATGTGGCGCGTTGGACACTGACTAACAATAGTCCATATAAAAACAAAACTCTAATCTGTGTGCTTTAGATTCCAGTTAAACTGCTTTTAGTTTTATGGCAACAAGCTAAAACCTTGGATATTACTTCTCCCTGTAATTGTGTTTATAGCCAGCGTTTTGCATGCGTTCATCTCTCAGGTGTGCCTTAATGGAGCTGTTTCTTTTTTTTTTTTTTTTTTTTCTTTGGCAGGGTCATGAGGATGAGGTTTTTGTCCTTGAGCCTCATCCGTTTGACCCGAGGATCCTCTTCTCGGCTGGGCACGACGGGAACTGCATCGTTTGGGATCTGGCGAGAGGAGTCAAGATCCGCTCTTATTTCAACATGGTGGGTCTCGATTTTTCCTCGCTCGTTTTCTAATCTGTGTTGTTCTGCAACAAGTCGAGCGAAGATCCTGATATAGTTCACCTTAAATCACCTTGCTGTAATTTTCTATCGTCTTGTTATGTTTCCCTCTGCGAAATGTGCCACGGTCCTAACTCTTCCATTGTATTTATTACAGTTGCATCCTTTTGTCATCGTCTCTATGGCAACCAAGGACAATTCTAATCACAGTCTCAGAACATGAGTCACTAAGGAAGCTGGTCAGCTGGCCAAAAAGTCCTGGTCTCAGTTTTGGTGCTGAACTGCAACAAGAGTGTTTGTGATTGAGGCAAAGCTCAGATAATTACTGCAAGTAAAGTTCACTAACTTTGACTAAATTGCTGCTCCTGGGTCTGTATTAAGATGAGTAGCAGGTGGATGATGGGAAGAGAACTACACTGTTAAATTAATAGTGCTTGGCAGCCAGTGTTGGCATTAACAGTATTAAGGCAAACGTTTAATAGTCTGAATGTGTCCACATTTTGTCATGTACAGTACAAATTGTACTGCTATTGATAATACTATCTTTAACAGACTGATAACATATGAAG
>NW_015114247.1:152153-156838 GCF_001443285.1 Poecilia latipinna | reverse complement strand
GAATTAAAACGCTCTCTTTTTTCGTTCATTTGTATTGTTTTTCATCTGTGGTGCCGGAGACGTTTAAAAACTTACCTTGAAAGTTCTTGAAAAGTGTTTGAACGTTACTGTGGCTGCGAACCCTGCAGCCATTTCAGCCCTCAAACGTTCACCGTCTTCCTCGTCTCGCTCTTCTTCTGCAGATCGAAGGCCAGGGACACGGAGCATTGTTCGACTGTAAATGCAGTCCTGAC
This sequence comes from Poecilia latipinna, assembly GCF_001443285.1. Taxonomy (NCBI): domain Eukaryota; kingdom Metazoa; phylum Chordata; class Actinopteri; order Cyprinodontiformes; family Poeciliidae; genus Poecilia; species Poecilia latipinna. The sequence goes on along the minus strand of NW_015114247.1, from coordinate 156,605 downwards.
GGGCAGCACTTCGCCGCCACCGACTCCCACGGTCACCTGCTCATCTTCGGCTTTGGCTCCAGCGGCAAATACGACAAGGTGCGCCGTCTTCAACATCCATAACCAGAATGTTGTTTGTAATCGTCGTTAATATTCAACGCAACTGCCTTCAGATTGCCGACCAGATGTTTTTCCACACCGACTACCGGCCTCTGATCCGGGACGCCAACAACTACGTCCTGGACGAGCAGACCCAGCAGGCGCCGCACCTGATGCCCCCGCCCTTCCTGGTGGACGTGGACGGGAACCCCCACCCGCCCAGGTACCAGCGGCTGGTGCCGGGCCGGGAGGGCTGCCGGGATGAGCAGCTCATCCCTCAGATGGGGGTCACTTCCTCCGGTACGTCGGCTTTGATCGTCTCCATTTGTTTTCTTTTGTTTTTATTAAACGCCTGTCTGAAGGAGCCAATGCGAGTCGTTCTCCTCTGCCTCAATCTGCTCATCAGGCAGCTAATCAAAATGCCTTTCTCAGGATGAAGACTTTACATGTTAGTCTAATATTAATGTTCGGATTTCTTAAATACGCATAATGAAAGGCTTTGAAAAGAAAAAAAGCGATACTGGAATTAAAATCAGATTTAATGATGTTTTCTTTTTTAAATCTTGGCAGTAATCAGTAGTTAATGACATGGAAATCTATTTTAATGTATTGCCACTTTAAAGGCTAAAATTCTGCCAGTGGGACTTTGTTGCTGTATTTCCTACAAAAAAGCATGTTTTTCCTGCTTTTAGCTTTTTCTCTGTGGACTTGATTTCTCACTTCCTGTTTGTCTGTCCACTTCCTTCCTGTCAGGCCTGAACCAGGTGGTGAGCGAGCAGGCGGTGGACGGGCCCAGTCCGCTGGACACCATGATCCAGAGGCTGCAGCAGGAGCAGGACCAAAGGATGGGAGCCAACGACGCCTCGGCCTCCGGAGGGTCCGGAGCGAACGCCAGGGCCAGCAGAGGTAGGAGTGACATCCATTTCAACCATGTTTCTGTTTTTGAAGATTTCACTTTTAGAAAATCTCACTTTCTTGGGTTTCCATAGTGATGTGAGCCCACCCAAGAACTACCATCTTGTTTGCTTTACAGCTTCTATTTATTTCGACTTTGAATTCAGGTCAACTCAAAAAAGAAATTATTGAAATAAAAACCTTTTCTTTTTTTTAGATAAATTCGGTCATTTGTACTTGATAAAATGAATTGTTTGCTACTGCTTATCAAATTGGTGACTATATGTTTGTTTTTATGACTTTTTATTTTTGTGTTTTTATGATGTAAAGCATTTTGAACTGTGCCGTACAAATAAACTTGACTCACTGATTGATTCAAGAGAAGAAAGTAAGAAAAAATATATTTCAAAATTGGAAATTGAATTTGATTTGAAAAAGTCTGAGATTTTATTTTTAAGCCACGTTGCAGAGCTATTTATTTCAGCTGTTTGGGGGGAAAATAGGCAGAAAGCTGGTGGAGACGTTCCCCAAAATACGTGCAGCTGTGGGTTCAGTCTGTTACAGCTGAATACAGAAACGGGCCACCCTTTTATTATTAATATTTAGATATTTTAGTAGAGCTCAAACTCATTTATTCTCAAATTCACTTTGTTTTGATCTATCGCATAAAATCCCGTACAAGTACAAATGTGAAAAATTTTTAATATATCCACTATAACTGCACCCTCATTAAACCCAGAAATCTTTTGGATGCTGTGGTTGTAAATAAAACCATTTTTGGCACCGTTTCCCTTTAGGTTCCGTTGGTTCTCCCACTGAGGTCCACTCCCCTCCCAACGTCGGTCTCCGGCGGAGCGGCCAGATCGAAGGCGTCCGCCAGATGCACAGCAACGCCCCGCGTAGCCAAATGGCCACGGAGGGCGACCTGGTGGCCTGGAGCCGCCGGGTGCTGGTTCCTGAGCTGGAGGACGCCTCCGTCAGGTAAAACTTTTAAAAGATCCCCATCTATGCTGCGAGGTTTCTAGAAGACCTTCCTCTCAAGAACACTTTGATTTGTGTACGTGCGCAGGAAGCAAGTGACGTGGCGCGAGGCTAAAGGTGACGAGGAGATCAATATTTATCAGTCAGAAAGGAGGAGACGCACGATCCACTCGCTCCCCAAGGAGAGCAGGGTGCGGGAGTTATCTCCAAATGTTTTTTTTGTTTTTCTTCTTCTTTTTATGCATCCTGTAGCGCATCAAGTAAACTTTCCCCTTCGTTATCTGTCCCGAAGGTTCACCCGACGTCAGAGTGCACAGTAGACGAGGGGAGGAAGAGTCAGGGTAACCACGGCTACCACACGCGCGCCGCCATGGAGGAGACGAGCCGGCAAAGTGCAGAGGCTGCTGACGACGACGACAGCGCCTCAGAGGTACAGATAACGCTCGTATGGATTTATTTATTTTTTTTTTTTTTACATTTTTCAGTTCTATTATTATTGTTATATGTTGACATAATACAGTGTTTGAAATCCTTGAATTTCAATTACTTGATTTCTCTATAAACTCCTTAAATGTGCTTGATATTCAAACTGCACAGTGTTGTGATGAAGTGCAATTCAACGTGCAAAGCCTAAATTTGGAAAACGTCCTTTACATTTGAAACCAGACATTTTCATATTTCTTATAGAAGATCATTTTTTCTGACTGTCTGAAGTAATTTCACAACAAAAGTTTCTTCTTTTTGGTTAGTTATTAAAAATACCCAAAAACTTAGCAAGAACATTTTTTAGATTTTTTTTTGTGTAAATTTCTTTGTATGTTTTCTTTTAGGATTTAATTTGAGCAGATTTGGTTATAATGTTTCAATTTAATGAATATTTATTATTCCTAATGGCTCAATGAATTATTGATCTGTTTAATTGAAATAAAAGTTGATTTATATTTTATACATTAAATGTTGTTGAAATTGGGGGATTTAAGTTTTGTAATACTTTCACAAGACATTAATAATAATAATACATGTCATATAATTGTAAACTGTCTTTTTAAGTTGATTTTGGTTATTTTTTTACGTCCAAATTTTGAAAACTAACCCTGAGAAGTGCTTCAATTTCACTGTGGGGAAAAAGTGTGTGAACCCTGATAATATGTAGTTTTGTTCATTGGTGTGTTTTACGATAAAATAATGTGTTTTCAGGCAGAGGTGGAGGTACGGCAAATTAACGGATACTCCTCAGAGGACGAAAAGAACGAAGAGGAGAAGGAGCCGTGGCCAGATGAGCACAGCAGCTCCAGGTAAATAATTTATTACTTAATATACACAACCAGAAAATTTGGATTTAAAGGAAACATTATATATATTTATTTTGATTGATTGATTTTTTTTATTTTTTAAACAGAAGGTTACAATGAATTTACTTTCACTGGGAAACAGGAATTCAGAATTTCCAACGTCTGGATTGGGGAGAAAGAGCAAATTATGCTTCTGTCGCAAAATACAATTCAGAGTTTATCTTCTAAAATGAGTGACATACAAATCCAAGCGTGACAATATCTGTTATTAAAGCAACGCTAAGGGTTTGTAATTCAGAATCCCAGGGTACAGTGAAGGCAGCGTTGCTTTAATTCAGGGTCAGTGGATTTCCTGTTCACTACATAGTGACTGTGTGTAACAGACAGGAAGTACAACAACATTTTATTAAGTTGCAACTTTTACAAGTAAACATTAAAAGGAGACAGGCGTGCAAATGCACAGACCCTTTCAGAAAGTCAGAATATTATTGAAAACCCTTTTATTGTAGAAACTTTGTCTCATTATACAGATTAATTACACAGATTGATGCTTGAAAACGTCAATTTCTAATTATGATGATTTTCTGCTGATAGCTAATGCTATATTACATTAGACAAAAAATCTTTTTAATAAAACATGTTTAATAACTGCTAAAAGGTTGTTATCTTCAATACAGTTAAATTCAGAAATACTTTATTGAAGAAAAATTAAATAAAAAGTTACTTTTAAGCTGACAAACGTCACTCATTGAGGCACATTTTCTAATTTATTTAAAAATTTGTTGTAACTTGACAAAACTTCTGAACATTTTTTGCNAGGCTCTGTTACATTGTTTCTTGCATNAACAGCATTTTCATAGACAATTTTCTTTGATTATTTTTTTCTTATGTTTTTTTTTTGTTGTTGCTCTGTTGCAGCGATTACTCCAGCGATTACTCTGACTGGACGGCAGACGCTGGCATCAACCTGGAGCCGCCCAAGAAGAGCGTGAAAGTGAAGAAGAAAAACAGCGGCTCCGAGGAGGATAGCGACAAGAAAAGGGAGGGGAAGAAGGAGAAGAAGAAAGAGAAAGCAGACAAAGACGGCGCATTACCAAAGAAGAAGAAACCAAAGGAGAAGAGGAAGGTCTGTTAGAGTTTTTAACGCCGCTAAAGTCAGATTTTAGCTGCTTTTTAGGGGCTTCAGCGTTACATGTTAGAGACATTT
>NW_015114247.1:147357-149768 GCF_001443285.1 Poecilia latipinna | reverse complement strand
GCTGCTTTTTAGGGGCTTCAGCGTTACATGTTAGAGACATTTACAGGTCCTTCTCAAAAAATTAGCATATTGTGATAAAGTTCATTATTTTCCATAATGTAATGATAAAAATTATACTGTGATATATTTTAGATTCATTGCACACCAACTGAAATATTTCTGGTCTCTTATTGTTTTAATACTGATGATTTTGGCATACAGCTCACAAAAACCCAAAATCCATGTCTCAAAAAATTAGCATATCAAGATAAGGTTCTCTGAACGAGCAATTAACCTCATCATCTGAATCAACAAAGTAACTCTAAACACATGCAAAAGATTCCTGAGGCTTTTAAAATCTCCCAACCTGGTTCATTACTCAAAACCGCAATCATGGGTAAGACTGCTGACCTGACTGCTGTCCAGAAGGCCATCATTGACGCCCTCAAGCAAGAGGGTGAGACACAGAAAGAAATTTCTGAACAAATAGGCTTTTCCCAGAGTGCTGCATCAAGGCACCTCAGTGGGAAGGAAATGTGTGGCAGAAAACGCTGCACGAGAAGAAGTGACTAAACCCTGAGGAAGATTGTGGAGAAGGGCCGATTCTAGACCTGCGGAAGCAGTGGACTGAGTCTGGAGTAGAAACATCCAGAGCCACCGTGAACAGGCGGGCACCTTGATTTCTGAATGACATGCAAAATTTGCTTTCATCCGAAAAAAGTACTTTGGACCACTGAGCAACAGTCCAGTGCTGCTTCTCTGTAGCCCAGGTCAGGCGCTTCTGGTGCCGTTTCTGGTTCAAAAGTGGCTTGACATGGGAATGCAGCACCTGTAGCCCATTTCCTACACACGAGACTCCCCATAGAGAGTCTGTGGGATATTGTGAAGAGAAAGTTGAGAGACGCAAGACCCAACACTCTGGATGAGCTTAAAGCCGCTATCGGAGCATCCTGGGCTCCATAACACCTCAGCAGTGCCACAGGCTGATTGCCTCCATGCCACGCCGCATTGAAGGCTGCAAAAGGATTCCTGACCAAGTATTAAATGCATAACTTAACATAATTATTTGAAGGTTAACTTTTTTGGTATTAAAACACATGTCTTTTATTGGTCGGATGAAATATGCTAATTTTTTGAGACAGGGATTTTGGGTTTTCATGAGCTGTATGCCAAAATCATCAGTATTAAAACAATAAAAGACCTGAAATATTTCAGTTGGTGTGCAATGAATCTAAAATATGACAGTTTAATTTTTATCATTACATTATGGAAAATAATTAACTTTATCACAATATGCTAACTTTTTGAGAAGGACCTGTATTTAGAACATTTTTGTACATCTATCCCGGCGTGTGACTTTCAGAGGAATGAATTTCAGGAGCAAGGCCTGACCTTGGAGGAATGGCTTCCCTCCGCCTGGATCACAGACACGGTTCCCCGCAGATGTCCTTACATACCTCAGATGGGAGACGAGGTACGCAACGCTTCCTTTAAATGTCTCCAGCAAATCCAGGCGCTCGTCGAGGCTGCGATGCTAAACGCACCCGAAACATGACCCTGTTGCATTTCCGCGCTCGCCTGCAGGTGTACTACTTCCAGCAGGGTCATGAAGCTTACGTTGAAATGGCCAAACAGAAGAAGATTTTCAGCATCAACCCTAAGAAACAGCCCTGGCACAAGATGGAGCTCCGGGTAAGAAACTGGCTAATTCAATTACTATAAAAAAGAAAAGTATTCACCCCCTGCATGTTTTAGATTTTTAAATTTGGCTTTATCGACAAAAACAAAATGTACAAAAAAATCTTTTTATTAACGTCAAAACTGATTTCTTCAAAACTATTGAACATAAAGTAGGTATTTATATAAATATTCACCATATTTAGAAGGTGAATACTTTCTATAGGCACTGCTGGGTTTTGTACCTGTGGATCAACGTGAACATTTCATAACCCGTCATGTTTCATAACAGACCAAGATGGAAAACTTTAAACTTGCCGTGTTTTTGTTCAGCCTTCTTGTTATTCGCTCAAAGTCTTTTCTGTTGTTGCCGCCTGAATGAACAGCAAACCAAGTAGAAACTTTTTTTTTTAATATATTTTTTTTACATGTTTTTCAAACAGCTTCTTGCACCCTTTGTGTTTCTTGAAACACTTTCCTGTTGCTGAAAAGCCTTGGTGCACATATGGTGCGTTCACCGATTCGATTTTTGGGTTTCCGTCCATCTGTTTACAGTAGTAAAAACATCTTAATGTCCTCCTAAAGCCGCTTCTGCTTTATTAAATCACAATTATCACTAAATACACGGCAGCGACACCTGAACGCATTGTGGGTGGCAAATGATTTAGTAGTCTTTGATTGATCTTAAATTTGCAACATTTGTGATTTTAACACTGACATCCAGTAATAACCACTGTTCGATGGGAGTCCTGTCA
>NW_015114247.1:118447-143789 GCF_001443285.1 Poecilia latipinna | reverse complement strand
GCAGAAAAATGAAAAGGTTAGGAGTACAGCAATGAATCGGCCCAGATTTCATTAATTTTGGGATAATGGAAGTCGGCCGATACTTGCATGAGAAGCTGATCTTATCCACCGATTTTATCTACGTCTGCAAAGGTAGAGATGGTGTTGACCCGCCCACCTGGTCATTTCTGTAACAACAGTCACTGCACTGTTATCAACTTGCAGCAATATTTATCGACTTTTCAGGCATAAAAATTGGTGTTGGCCACAATCTGAATCATCTTTTTCTTTTTCTCGCTCTCTTTGCTTTTATTTATTTCTAAGTGCGGTTTTGAAAAATCTAAGCATAAATAAGTTTTACAGTAATTCTTAGTTTACTTCCTAAAGACAATCCCACGGCTCCACACAAGTTGATTTGTTTCCCCAAATGAGTTTCTGACAAAAAATTGCTGGTTCAGATAACCAAAGAACCATCTTTATATTTATTTTTTTCACTTCAAGCTTCTTAAAAATCGGTAATCAGCCAGAAAACCGCAACCAGAGCATCAACAGGAAGAAAATGTTGGCGGGGGGGGATATAAATAAACGTCTGAACTGTATCTAAAATAATTAATTGCATTTCAAGGTTAACCGATTGATCTTTTTTTGAGACGATTTGCTTTCATTTGTGTTTCAGGACCAGGAATTGATGAAGATAGTTGGCATCAAATATGAGGTGGGTCTGCCCACCCTCTGCTGCCTGAAGCTGGCCTTTCTGGACCCCGACACAGGGAAGCTGACAGGAGGCTCCTTCTCCATGAAGTAAGAGTTTGACTTAAGCAAATGCATAGAAATGCTGGGAATTTTCAGCTTTTTAAGTTTAATTGATAGTGTGTTTGTGTTTAAGTGGGTAATATCTCTGGCTGTTTTTGTTAGATTGGTCTTGCAGCATCTTTTCTCAGATTTTAACCGACACCTCGTCTGCAGGTACCACGACATGCCTGATGTTATTGACTTCCTGGTGTTGCGGCAGCAGTTCGACAACGCCAGGAGGAGACAGTGGACTATAGGTCAGATAAATTCACATGTCACTGTGCATATAAGCACTCCGTGCAGGGTGCAGGATGTGGCTCATGAAGTGTGACTTTTTGCGGTAGAAACCTCTAAATGCTTGTGTGTCGCGTGCTCAGGCGACAGGTTTCGGTCAGTGATCGACGACGCCTGGTGGTTCGGGACCATTGAGAGTCAGGAGCCCTACCAGCTCCAGTATCCCGACAGCTTGTTCCAGTGCTACAACGTCTGGTAAAACTCCTGTTCACTTCACAGTTGGGTTGCAGTTAAATGGGCATAGCCATAAAAGTGCATAAGCAGGTGCATTGCATATTGTTAAATTATTATAACCCAAAAAAAGGGCACACATTTTTGTGCAGCAACCACTTTGTAACAGTCTTTTACTGGAGAACTGTCACATAAACTCCCAAAAAAAGTTTGTGGTTTTGTTGTAGAAAAAAGCCAAGGGATCTTTATCTGACCATCAGGTTTAAAAACATTGTACGCACGTAGTGGAGCCAGAGAACAAAATGAAATATGTTTCTAAGAAATAGAGAGAACTGAATGTGAAAAGGAAAAAGTGGGAGGTCCGAAAGGATCTGCTTTTAGATTCAGAGGTGAGGATTGACAGTCGGTGGAACTTATATGTTAGTAGCATATCTTAAAAAAAGACTCAGATAGCAGTACGGTGGAACTAAAAGGGTTAAAAAGGTAACTTTTTTTGTTGTTTAAACACAAGATGGCGTATTTCACTTATGCACAAAACAGTGATCTAAAAACACATCAGCAAATCCACTTCTGACTGATAAAAGAAAAAAACCCTATACCTAAATCTGATTCGATATGCATTTATTACATTTAGAGGAGTTACTTTTCCCCACAGTTTTTTGTCCTAATTACAGAAATCACCATTTAAAAACTGCTCTTTTTACTCTTGACCAGATGTTGATATTTGAAGACCTGAGGTATATAAGTGTGAAAGTAAAGCTCAAAAGGACGAAATCTCTAAGAAGAGAACGCTTTCCCAATGCGCCGTCGTCACTTATTTGAAACAAAAAAACAAAACAAAAGCAATAATACAAATGAAATCAACAGGAATAGAAAGTGAGGGTACAGAGAACTGATCCCTGATGTTTTCCATGCAGCTGGGATAACGGTGACACAGAGAAGATGAGCCCGTGGGACATGGAGCCCATCCCCGATGACGGTAAGCGTCTCCTACTTTTAATACTTTTTTCTCAGACTTTGTGGCACCTACTAGTGCCTTTCATTCACAGCTGTCAAACACAATAGCAAAGGGACAAGACATGCAGCAAAGATCGTAAAGTTGGGATGTCAACTCTAGACAACCCTTGCATTTATCATTTTGAAAACTTTCCCTTCTGTTTCGCCCCTTCCTCGCACTGCAGCCACGTTTCCCGACGAGCTGGGCACGAGTGTCCCTCTGACAGAAGACGAGCAGAAAGATCTGCTGTACGTCCCGCAGGACGGTGAATGGGGCTGCCGCACGCGGGCCGAGGAGTGCGAACGCATCATCAAAGCCATCGACCAACTCTGCACGCTCGGTATGATGTCACCAGTTCCCTTTAAGAGAAAGTAAAATTGAGCCACACAGTCATTTCCAGCAGCTTTGAGTCACCATGCTGAGCTCATCAACACAGGAATAGACTGGTTGAATATTAAGATAAAGCACCAAAGAGCTGGCTTTTATTACAGTTAACTGTTGTGATGTTATACCAAACATAAACTGTTAAGGAAATCTAGTCCGAGTGCTCCCCCTGGTGGAAGCTAGCACATTCTGTCGCAGCTGTCTCTTATTTATTCCACTGGTTTTCAGCCTCACATGTTTGACCAGAGCTATCTCATCTGATAAATGTAAATTAGGGAAATAGTTTTGAAAAAAAACAACAACAAAAAACATGACTTTTATATTTTGGTTAAAGCAATACGTAATCTGACTAAACATACACCTTTACTTCCTGCATTTTGTTACTAATCAAAGGTTGTTGTTTCCGTCACTCTTCCTATTTTCAGAGCTTCTTGCAGCGTAAAACACACCAGCACTAACCGCTTTTCATTATTTCTCTGTCTACTGTCAAACATATCGGCCTCTCTCAGACGTGGCAGCACCGTTTGCCTTCCCGGTAGATCTACAGGCGTACCCCACGTACTGCACGGTCGTGGCCTACGTCACCGATCTCAGCACCATACGTGAAAGGCTGGTGAACCGCTTCTACAGGTAACTCACCCGAGGCTGTGCTGGAAGCAGTGTGTATGAATGAGAGCAAGGCTGTAATAAAAAAAAAAGCATATTGTTGTTATTATTCCAGGCGCCTTTCCTCTTTAATGTGGGAGGTCCGTTATATAGAACACAACGCCCAGACGTTCAACGAGCCGGGATCGTTCATCGTCACGACCGCCAAGTTCGTCTCTGACCTCATGCTGGCGTTCATTAAGTATGTTGAGCTGAAATGTGGAGTCATCATGTTTAATATGTATTTCATCTGTAAACTTGCATTTTCAATGAAATTCTTAATCCGTCCACTCATTAGTTGCTGATCTGCTTTCTTTGATCTGTAGGGACCAAAGTCTCACAGATCTCAAGCCTCTGTACAAAACCATGAAGAAGGCCACCTTCTCTGACTCTGAAGACGAGGTGTGTTTACCTACACTGTGCCATACTGTCGTACACTATACTGTAATGTACTATACATTCCTATGCTATGCTATACTGTAGTTTACTATGCTAGATCTATATTATACTGTGCCATACTATACATTTCTATACAATGTGTAGCAATGTATAGTATATTACAGCACTAGTACTATGCTACTAGTATAGTATGGCATTGCTATGCTATTCTATACTGTACTACAATATAACTATCTTATACTGTGCTATAATATACTATACATTGCTATACAATGTATATACATGCCATACTACACTGTATAATACTATGTCATACAGTATTGTATTACACTTTGCCATACCACACTGTAAATTACAGTACTGTATGTCATACAGTAACTATGTTACACAATACTACACATTGGAATGCTATACCATGCTATGCCACTATAGTATGATAAAGGATACTGTGGTATACATTGTCACACTATACTACTCTACGTCGTTAGTAATTGTTCTATATATTTAGTTTTGACTGTTGCTTCTCTTGTTTGCTTGAGTAAATTAGTCATTTCATTTAAAAAACAAATATACTTGAAATATAGCTGCAGTTGGCTGTGAGATCATTTATAATGGGCCCTTTGTCATTTTTTTTCTTGTGCAGGATGAGGAGGAGGATGATGAGGATAATAATGCTCCAGGAACATCAACCCGAAACCATAAGGTAACGTGACTAATTGCCATTATTGGGGCGTGCCATAGCAATGCATGGAAGGCAGCTATTGCTCTACACCTCAAAATAACTGCCACTTCCTTTCGCCGTTAAGAAGAACAGATAATAAATAAATAAGCAGATAAACGGTATTTCAAAAGAGCTTATATTTTATAAACAATAATTAATTTGGTGTGAATAGATGAGTGTTTTTTCTAGTAATGAACTGCCACGAAGTATAAATTTAATTTTTACTTTATTAAAATTTAATAACTGTAATTTTCTTGTGCCTAAGCAGATAGACAGTATTTCAAAAGAGCTTATGTTTTATAAACGCTAATTAATTTGATGTTAAGAGATGAGAGCTTTTTCTTCTTCTTTTTTTTCTCCTGGTAAACTGCCTCGAAGTGTAAATCAGATTTTTACTATTGTGTTGAATGTTGGTTCTATGATATATTCATTACCAATGACAAAAAAAACAAAAACATTTTCATTTCTCTGAAAATTTCACCAACTGCACAGTTCTTAGTATAAGACAAGTAATATTTCAAAAGAGCCGAAGAAATACAAACAGTATTTATTGTTAATCTGTTGCTAAGAGATGAGTGTGTTTTCTGGTAACCAAGTNCCACTAACACCTGATTTTTACTTTTTCAATATTACCAACTGTAAATTTCTTGTGTCTAAACAAACAAACGGTATTTCAAAATAGCTTATGTTTTATAAACAATAATTATCTTGGTGCGAAGAGATGAGCACTTTTTTCTGGTAACGAACTGCCACGAAGTATAAATCAGATTTTTAGTTTTGTGTTGAATGTCTGCTTTATAATATATTTATCACCCATGACAAAAATAAATAAATTTCACTTTTCTGAAAGACTCACCAACTGCACAATTCTTGTTAAGTAGTATAATATAAGTAGTATTTCAAAAGAGCAGAAGAAATCTTATGTGATTTTGAACAATAACTACATTTCTTGATATTCTGTTGCTAAGAGATGAGCGCGTTTTCTGGTAACCAAGTGTCACGAATTAAACATTTGACTTTTACTTTTGCAAAAGTAAAATGTATTAAATGGATTAATGGATTAATGTACATTAATACATTAATGTGGGCTACATTAGCAGTACCTCACATTAGCTGTAGGCTTTCCCCTAAATTAAGCTTTTTAGCTATCGTTTTATTTATTAGCCACATTTAGCACTCTGAATGGAGAAAACCAAAGACAAGATGCTAGTTATACCTCACATGCCACTGGCAGCATTTAGGCTTAATTAGCATTTTGGCTAAGTTTAGCTTCTACCCTCATTTTAACATACTGAATGGAGTAGGTCCATGTTACTCAACATGCTTGTGACTCTCCACATGCTATTGAGTACAATGTAGCTTACTTTAGCATTGATGCTAATTTTTAGAATCAAAAAGTTGGGTTCCAACCGGCAGGCACACTTTGGCAGGCCCCGTTTAAATTTCTTCCGAAATTTTCTAGTGTTGCCATTTATCGGTGTCAGCTGCTCACAAGTGAAAACAAAACACCGTAGTGGTCACTTTCATGCATTTCAGAAGATATATATTGGAAGAGAGAGCTTTCTGTAAGCCACTGCAGTGTGTGTCATTAACTTTGGATTTACTGTGTAGGGCCGTCAGCCCATGAAGCGCCAGCTACGGACCCGTCCTCGTTCTTACGATCCTCATGCTTGGAAAGGACGCTGCAAGGAGCTGCTGGACCTTATCTTTCAGTGTGAAGACTCTGAGCCCTTTAGAGAACCGGTGGACATACAGGAGTACCCGGTACAAATGATTCAAAACCCTATGTTACGGATACCATGTGCTGCTTCAGTTCTGTAACTGATATTAATCATCTTTGTTCTTTCTCTCTTCCTTTTCTACTCCTGTCTGCATCTGTAGGACTACCTGCAAATAGTTGACTCTCCGATGGACTTTGGCACAGTTCTAAAAAAGCTGACTGAAGGAAATTATCCATCTCCCATTGAGCTCTCCAAGGATGTCAGACTAATTTTCAGCAATTCCAAAGCGTACACACCCAGTAAAAAGTCCCGGGTCAGAATCATTCGCAAAAAGACACTTCCAAACCCTAACAGGTCTTTCTATAGTCAGCTCCTTCTTTTTTTATGATTGATTTTCAGTTGTGCCTTGTGTTTGCAGATATACAGCATGAGTCTTCGTCTTTCTGCGCTGTTTGAGGAGCATATCAGCCCCATCCTTTCTGATTACAAAGCAATCCACGGCATGACAGATAAATTGACCAGACGTGGCACAGACAGACAGACGCGACACGCCGCAGATAGACAGACAAGGCACACGACAAAGAGAAGGAGGAGCGAATCACCCACAAGTAGCAATGCATCCAGGTAAAAAAAAAAAAAAAGTAAAGCACTACTACTTGTTTTTAATTGTTACTAATCAAACCTGAAGCTAAAGACGATTCCTCGGTTTCCTTTCTGACTGCTTGTAGCCCAGAGAGGAAAAGACGCGTATCATCCAGGGTGACTGCCAAGAAGGAGCCGTCACCAGCTCCGTCCCGGCCGCCTTCCCTCAGACAGCATGTCCCTCTGAAACAGACTCCACAGCTGGTCAACGGTAAAGTGGATACCCCAGCTCCGGGACGGACGCGTAGTTCCGCACGCCACTTTGCACACTCCTCACCTCCTTCATCGAGTAATATCACTAACAGCACACCGAGCACTGGAGGTGAGATTAAATCAAATACTAATGACAGAGTAGTTTAGATCAAAGTCTGAACTTTTCTTAGACTGGCCTAGTCTATGTCTTCATATTCTTGGTGATGAAAGATAAAGGTGTAACATTTAAAACCCTAAGCTGTTTTATATGGTCACGAAATAACAGTGACCCATTTAGTAATTTGCCAAATTGCTGCATCTCTTGTCTATTGTCAGAATCTTCTCGCTCACTGCGGGCTCATAATTCTGTCCGAGCTTCAACGCCACCAGTTCCTGAAAAGCCCACGCCCCCTCCAGCAGCAGACAGTAGCAGTGGAAGCACTCGTCGGAAACTCAGGACCCCCGTGCGACACACACCCGGTTGGTGTTTCCAACATCAAACGAAATGACATAGCTTTGGTTTAAGAATGAACGATAAATCATATCTACATGTGTCTTCTCTTTTTGTCCATCTTTTTCCTTTTAAGGTTCTCCTTCCAGCCCCTCGACTCAAAGTACGGCCCATCTGAATGGACACAGCGGTCACATGACCTTAGGCATGGGAAGAAGGGGGCGACGGTCCAGAATGGACTCACCGGTGAGTCCTCCAGAAGTTCCGACTCCAGCCAGCCCCTCAAGACCCCGAGGCCGACCGCCTGGCAAGAAGAAAGGCAGAAAGAGCAAGCAGGAACAGGATGAGTTGAGACAGAGTGGGAGTCGCCGGAGCTCCACTCCGGATGACGAGCTGGACCATTCCACAGGGGACGAAGGCGGCATGTCGTCCGCCCCGGAAACGTCAGCACCATCAGACTCTGGTGCAGCAGTGACACCGAGGCGACGAGGCCGACCGCGGATAGTAAAAACGAAGGAATCGACTTCTCCTGCCGAGTCGCCTGAGCCCTCACCGCTGAGAAGGAGCAGCAGGAGAACCAATGAGGAGGCCACGCCTCATCCCCAGACTTCCTCCGAGCGATCCGGTCGGAAAGAGTCTCCAAAGGACGAGGCTAGAGAGGGGACGATAGGGTCGATGCGCACACGTAACCAAGGAAGGCGGTCTGCCTGGTACATGGAAGAGGACTCAGAGGAGGAACAGAGGCAGTTGCTGTTTGAGGACTCGTCGATCACCTTTGGAACGTCCTCAAAGGGTCGCGTCCGCAAACTGACAGAAAAGGCCAAAGCCAATCTCATAGGCTGGTAAAGAACATATGCACAAGCTCGAGTGCTCAGAGGGCCGAGAGATCCCGGCAGGATGTTTGGATCGGATGCTTTAGACCAAACGGAGGCTCAGTTGGCTGATGCTATGGAGAGCAAACTGTGCCGTTACCTGTTACCCTGCTCGTCATTGACCCCACCTTCCTCTCTGCCCACTAAGCACTTTAGCACTGCATGTTCATATGCTCCCACACCTCCTATTCTATTGATCCATGTTGGATCCCACAGGAGCACACAGAATCTCTCTCTGTGAAGGCGGTGTTTCTCACTTCGTCTGACGAACCTCTCCTCTGCCGGACCTTAAACACAGTTCAGAGTCAGATTGGGACGAAAAGTAAATCGGTCTGACCTACACGAACAACTGGCCTAAGACCACATATTCTCCCCCTAACTTCATCCTTTCTGTTTTTTATACAACCTTTTCATTGCTCTTTCTAAAGTTTCATATGATCGTCCCTCTGATTTGGAAGTCTTACACATTGGCTGAGCTGAGCGTGTCTGTTTGTGCTAAAATACCAAATGGCGTACCTTTGTCGGTACTGTACATCTGTACATTTAGTGTACTGTTAATGTGTTTTTGTTCTTTTCTGCATGTTAATTAGAGAGAGGAAGCGTCTTCTTCCTGAAAGCTGGTTTTACTGTGAGGCGGAAAAATATGTTGCATGAGTGAAAGGAGTCATTGTTGCGCTTGTATATCATTTCTGAATGCGTCCTCTGCATTAGCAATACCTTGTGCCTTTTACACGTAAGGTGTGTGGGTGTGCATGTGCCTGTTTGTCTACAAACTTGCATTTTGCAAGTACAGTTCCGGTCGCACGTTTGCATCCCATCATTATTGGCGTTAATGTCATCTTAATTTGAGGCAACTTATAATGTAGATGAACTAAGATGCAACTTGAATTCATTTTAAAAACAAGAATTTAGAGTAATTTTAGATTTTTTAATGTTTTTTTTCTAATCCACACAGGTTTAAAGTTATACATACAGGATCAAATATGAAATACAACCAGATTAACGGTTGGGAGAAATTTCTGGTCTGATTTTAGCGGAACGTTTGACCGGACGTTTTCGTAGAATTTGTAGTTTGGTTTCCTCCCATGAAACTTTGATACGGTATTCTTCGGGGACATTCCAGAAGATTAATTTTAGCGTGATTATCAACTAAAAGACTATTCCTGATGTGTCTGGGATCATTGCTCCATTGTAACCTTCAACATGTTCTCAAGGTTCACTCGTCTCACCCAAACTGTGATTGATTAAAAAGAAACATTTTAAACCTGAGAACTCTGTTCCATCTGTTAAGCTCGGTCGCAGCAGTAATAAACTGAGGATCTGTTTCACTGCCAGTCGTACTTCTGGGTTTAATAGTGAATTCTTCAACTTAACCTGAAATTAACAGCTACTGTTAAGCTCTAAAATATTCATACACCTGACAGGTTTAGATGTAAAATCATCTAATGTAACCAAGAAGGGTTAGTTGTTTCCAACAGGAAATGAGGCAGCCATCTCTCAAAAGATAGAATCAGTTTTAGCCTGTTGGTTTCTTAGCAACTGAAAAAGGGGAATTTCACTAAATATTAGCGGAGCAGAACAGTACATATTTAACCTTAGGCATGTCATTTTCAAATTCTACAATAAATTTCAACTTGTGCACCAGTTCTTGTGTTTAGTTGCAGAAACAGTTCAACACCCCGTCATTTATGCCCATCGTGATTGGATGTAAACATCTGACCGGCAACGGTGTGCGTGTGTGTATCTGTGTGTATCTGTGTGTCTGTGTGTGCTGGCTTTTAACACAACTGAGTGCAGGCTTTACCTGGAGCGTACATACAGTGGCATACAGTTCGATGGTTGCGGAACCGCTCAAAGAAACGACTTCAGAGCTGCTGAGAAGAATTAACCCATCGACGAAACCGACCCTACGGTACAGAGAGTGGTCGCTAGCTTTGAGATGCATCTGCCATGTTTCTAGAACAAGTTTGAAAGAATGTTGAGATGCTTCTACGGTGACAGCATTCACTTTTCACATGCAAACCTGTCTCCTAAGTTCTTGCAACTTCCTCGTAATTTGGAAAGCAAAACAGCGGGGAGTGGAGGGAAACCAGATCGAGCTGCATTTTTCCAGAAAAACAGCTTCACGTTTCTGATAGTGTGCCTTTGCTACTCTGGCATATTGAGTCCTCTGTTTTTTTGTTTTTTTTTTTAATTTTCCCTTATGGGGCCTTGTTTTATCATTTTGCATTTGGACTTCTTGTTTCTGCTCATTTCTGTATTCTGAGAACTGGACTTTGAGTTTGTGGGAAAAAAAAAAGAACTTTGTAACTTTGGACTCTCTTTTTGCCACACGTAATGGGTACCGAGTTTATAAAGACGCATCCGTTCCCGGTATTTTGTTTGTCCTACAGCACAGAGGAAGTGAATGCCAAAATCTGCGAGTGGGACCGACTGGATGCTAGCGTCGACACACACCTGGTTCATCTCATAGCTCACATATTACCGAACATATATCCTGTTTGTCATTGTTTGTTTAAAAAAAAAAAAAATAGGTTTGTCAATGCCAAATTCTGTCTGTGGGCACTGAAGTTTTAGAACATGGCTTTTGAATGTGTTTTCTAACTAACTTTTATTGTCTCCACTGTGGATGTTCATTTATATATGATGTGTGTTACGTGTCTTCTGTCTGTCTCCCTGCCATACAAGAGGATATATCAATGGATCGATCCATGGAGATAGAATGATGCTTTATGCTCTGCCACACATTTTAGGATTTTGTTGTTTTTTTCTTCTTTTTAGTTTTTATAATGTCCGTATAAAAAGTTTATTTTAAATCTGAAAGGGCCAAATACTAGCGATTGTTTTTCTCAACAGGGTGAGACAAAATATGTTTTCCGATTGAGGTTTAAATCTTTACCCATGGAAGTATTTATTTTGAGTGGAAGATTTAGTTGGCTTTAAGTGTTTATTCATGGCTTTTTAAAAAAATAACATCACTTTATAACTACTTTATGTGCACATAAAGTTTTAATGTTATTTTCAATTCAAATGTATAGTAGTACAGTCGACAGACTTATAAAAATCTGTTGGTGCCACATGGAAAGATATGTAAAAACCTTATAAATAAATACATCTATTATTGCAGTGGTATAATCTCACACATTTAGCTGCTACTTTTCTATCTGATTTAGTCCTATGGGCTGAAATGTTCAATGAAGTATTGATTCTATGCTTTGTGAATCACTTCAGTGTTGACCTGGCAAAATGTTGAAGATGATTTTGCCAGCTCTTTTTGTTTTTAAGTTTACTGGGACATGTCAGCAGATTTTTATTTCAAATGTCCTGGTTTTGCACAAAATCAAGGCCCACAGCATAACAGCCCCTCTAGTGGTTCCCACATATTCGTCCTTTGGTCCAAACCCAATTGAAGTATAATAGCAAGTTTTAAATCTTTATGTTTGTGATAGTTGGACATGACAAACGCATCACAATCAATTTTTTTTTCCTGGTTCATTCTTGGTTGCATTATCAGATGTAGGGAACATCTGATAATGGTGTTCACTGATTTTCTTAATTACTTCTAATGGGATTGTTTTCCTACTAATTGAATGTACATTTTAAATTGTTCTGTGTGAGATTATATACCTGCAATAAAAGCTTGTTTTAGGTGTTTCATCCATCTTTACCTGGGGCATCAATAAATCTGTCTATCTGAATGCACAGATTAACTAATCTACTGACCCGGGATTCTTTACTTTGAGATATGGGGCTTACGTTTACAGCAGTCCCCTTAAAATATGTGTTTGTCGTTTTAAATCCCTGGTTCGGCAGTTCAGAGCTGCACTTGAGCATTTATGTTTTCATGAGAACATGGGATCTATTCAATGTGAGACTCTGTAGGTGTGTGGCAGAGTCATGCTGCTTGTGGCGCCTGCCTGAAGCATCAGTGTGAGTGAGTGAGTGAGTGAAGTGGGTGCATGTGAGCCACCTGGAAGCGTTTTGAGATGTTTAAAAATTTTAGGTTTTATGGAGCTGTCGGAGATAAAAGTGAGAAGAGGGGCGGGAGGGGGGTCTTTTATGTGAAATTATTGATGAAGCTGTCTTTGTTAGTTTGGATACTTTTTATATTTAAAGGAAGTGATGCAAAAAAATAAATAAATAAAAGGCATAAAGCTAGAATGTATGTGTAGGGGAGTACTACTGTCCTGTTAGTTCATACCAATATTTTAAGTAAATAAACAGTTGTGTTTCCATATTCAGCTTACTTTTCGTTATTTGTGGCATAAGAAAATGTTATTTGTATCTTTGCTGCATTAATTCAGGAAGCAGAAAGATCTTCCTCTAGATTGTGAGACCTTGATTTCAAAATAAAACACAAAATGTACTTCCATAACAATCTTGCTTTTGTTACAGTTTTCATCTAATTTTTCTGAGAAACTAAATTGTGGACCATTTTCAGTAGCAGTCATAGAAAAATATCAATACATTTGTAAACAAAAAAAGAAGATAACATCGTGTAATTAATTAATCTATATCATACCCGAGTTTCACTTTTGTAATTAAATTTGTGAAGTTCTCAGCGCTGTTCGGATTTATTTCCTATAAAGTGGGTTTTGCGGCAGTGGATGAACAACTCTGCCCCCTTGCGTCGCTAAAGCGCAGGTGTCACTTCTTCACTCACCCGGATCTCACGAGTTTCCTGACGTGGCGGGTCGCTAAAGGTCCGTCCGCTCCTCCGTGGGCTGCTATGATTGGGCAGAGCACCTGTTTCGGAAAGTTTTTCGAAATACTGTAAATACACAGGTGGCGGCGGCATGGGTTGCCGTTTATGTAAATAAAACAGAAGTGAAACCTTGTCACTCTGCTCAGGTTTCCCAGGCGCAAACAACTCTCCGCAGCACAATGTTGAGCAGATAGAAAGGAAAGTTTGGACTTCAGAAAGAGGTAAGAGAGCTACTGTTACAGAAATAAGGTGTTACTACGTTAAAGTTTTTTTGTTTTGTTTTTTAAATAGTAATAAGTAAATGTCAGTAAAGCTTTTTCCTTATGGAGGCTAAAAAAAAAACTATATAGACTTTGGCTTCAATAGTTCCGCACTCCCCGCATGCACCTGACGCGCCTGTTTGCCTTCAGGTGCCAGCTGCGCAGCCATGCCTCAGCTCAGCCCCGCCGCCGCGCTGCAAATCGCGCTCCTGCTCTCCGCTGTGCCCGCGCAGTACTACATCTCCCGGTGGAGCGGCTCTACGGCGGCGCAGCGCTACCACGCAACCACGCGGTAATGGGGTAGCGCTATAAAAGTGCTTTAAATACTGTAATTACATTGAGATAATATAGGGCGATATTATTAAATGCTTTTCAGGTTGCTCCGCATATGGAAACAGTGGAGAACGTCATACCTTAACGCTACTGCATGGAGTGACTGGACAAACCAGCAGTTGTCCAAAGTTAAGTGAGTTGACTTTTAAGTTTTGAAATAAACTCTTTTCTTTCCATTTAGGTTTAGTAAGCAAACCCAACTCAGCTTCTTCTCGTAAACAAATATTCTGACTTCCTGCAGATCTCTGGTTGGGTTGGGACAAGAAGAGGAACAAGTGTCTCCACCAATAGAAACCATGATATTTGATAATGATCATGGATTCTTTGGAGGTTTGTGAAATTCCAGTATATGTACGTTTCTTGACTTTAGATACGGTGTCATTTCCATGCTGCTGCCAGTTTCACCCAGTGTTATTTCTGAATCTTTAGTGTTTGATCATCCTCTAATGTATTATAATCACCACTAATGACACTAGCATCTTATCTGGATATTATCTAGTAGACTTAAATAAGGCCCTGAGGCAGCTGTCTTCCCTGTGACTGATTTCCCTTTCAGTACTTGCTTTAAATACTTGCACACCTTTTGTCCCTGCAGCCTCCAAGGCAGTGCGTAGCCCTCGCCCCCCGTTTGTGTTCCTGCGGGTCGGAGAGGTGGTGTTGGAGAGGAAGGGCCACATGATCGGAGTGGTGGTGAGCTGGGACGAAGAACTCCGAGCTCCTCAGGAGTGGGTGGACAAAATGTATTCGAACTCTGAGGTTGGTGAGCAGAACTCGTTCATATCTTTAAGGTCGTTCTGCTTCAATAACTCACTAGACTGGCCACATTTCTAAGCACTCAGGGAGGATTCAGATATGGAGAAATGTTCATTTCTCTTTACACAATCTTAGACATAATCTAGGGTCCTTGGTTTGCTCTTATGCTTCATCCAGTGCGCCCTACAGGGCTTCTACAAGATTTAGGTTGGGAGACTAAGAATGCCATAGGATAAGAACTTAGCGTCTGGTGAGTCAATGTGGCAACCCATTTTCAGTTTATTGGAGAATATAGCAGATTTTTTTTCAATGTTACTCTAACAAAGAACTTGATCCTCCATATACTCACGAGTAAGGACTAGGTACTTTTTTTACACATATTTTGTTTAAGGGCTGGGCAATACAGCTGAAAAATTATTGCAATATAAGCATTTCATTATCAGTTGATCCTTTTAATTATTGGTCGTTTTTTGGTTTTAAATTATTCAAAGTACTGCCAACCTTGAGACGTGGCCTTTCCTCCTTTATGTACAATTTCCTCTAGAGCGGTTGTACTCATTTTCTCCTTTCACTCCACCCCAGTCTTTATAAGTGGTGACAGCATTGTCTGCGGATGGTCAAGATTTTATAGTCAAGCGTACTTATTACCTACATTTCTTGTAACAAACTCCTTCACCTCCCATAATCCGAATGGATGCTAGCACGTTTGAAGAGCTAGTTGGGCACCTAGCCCTGTTTAGCCTCCACCACATAACTGTCAGCTGCACAAAGAGTGGCAGTCACACAATGTGTCCTTGCAACTGGTTGCGCTGACTCTCTACATTATCAGTTCGATGTGAACATTGTTTCCTTGACAAGCAGTTTCCTGTTCAACTCAGCACATCACCGAGTACACATCCGATACCTTTGTGTGAATGTCTCCAGCAGACGTTCACTTTGAGTCCTCTTCGACTACATAGAGACCTCTGAGGAGTGAACTGTGCCAGAATACGTTAGAGGCAACATGAAACTGCTACTGTGCAAGTTACATAAGTTGTTGCTAGCTTATCAAGAGTGAGTTAGCTGATGCTACAAACATTTCTTAGCTGAGTCGGTGAGACGTTTAGCAGTAAAAGCCTTTCCTCTGCCTACATCCCCCCAGAATGCCCTGCGACTCTGGATTGGAGTTAGATGAAATTATCAAAATTCTTTCAGACAAATCTTCTATTGATATTGATCACATGTCTATCCCAACAGATATTATTTTATTGCCCAGCCCTGTTTTGTTTCACACCAAGCCAAACTGTTGATGAAAAAATTTAGCAACATCCAACCAAAGAATACAGTGACATTAAACATCCTATTGATATAGAGAAGTAGACTTCCCATGTTTGCATTTGTGATGGTAGGACAAGACTACTAAACAACCGGTTGACTTTTAGTTAACCAATAGGAAACAATTTTCATTTTATAGAGAAAACTGATTTTTTATGTAAAAATCTCCTAGTATTCCAAAGAGTTCCTGATACCATGCACTGTCAGAAGGTTCTTTTAATAAGAATATGATCTTCTACTATTCCCAATCGTGGGGATGTGATACTTTTACGTATATCCTTATTTTGTTTAATATCAGACCCATTTTGAGTGCTTGTTGATGTCAAGTCCAATTAGACTCTATAGAGACCTTGTTGATTAAAAAATGAAAAAGAAGTTGTACGTTGTTTTGTGTGAAAACAGGACACAAAGGCGGAGAAAACGCCACATTACAAGGTGCTGTTCGGCGGGCCTGGACCCTCTTCTCTGATGGTTGCATACTTGCCTCAAACACAGCTGGAGCGCATCACAGGGATGAGGGTAAGGACGTACTGCCGCAGAACTTAAGGTTTCTTTTATGCTCACACACTCCTCGCATCTTGAGCTGACGGTTGGATGTTTGTAGCCGGACATTCCCACCCTGGAGAACTACTTCACGCATTTTGACGGGACGCGCTTCGTCATGCAGGATTGGCTCAGGGAGCTGTTCCCAGAGGACGAGACCGAGGACGACTGACTGGGACGGTTTTCACGATTGCGCTCCTGAGCTTGGTCTCAGTTTGTCGTGACGTTTCTTCAAAGACATGTATTGAACTTAAACACCAACAGGTGTGTAAATCAGAGACACACACCGAATCTCTCCTCACTGGGACTCACTTTTGCCTTTTTGGAATATGGAGACAAATATTGGTATTAGAAGTAACAAATATAAGAAAGTCAAACTTCTTTTGTTTTTTTTTGTTTTTTTATATATCTATATAATTTACAGTATTTTAGCTTAAAGTGTGCAGACGATTTTAATGAAAGCCACCGGGACTGCTTCGACTTTGGCAAAGACTATGAAATTTGAACATCTGTTCAAGCGTGAAAACCGTGCAATAAAGTGTTTCTAGACTCTCCAAAATGTGTGTTTAGAGTTTTTTCCTGCTTTTGTCTTTGAAGCTGAAGGAAACAGACACTTGCGAGGTGACGGTGGCTATAGGTAGGAGAGGAGGAACGTGCGTCAAGCTGCGTTCTCCATCTGTAGCCTCCTCTTCATTCCTCCACTCCTTGGTCTCCTCCTCTCTGACCAGCAATGTGGCCCCCAAACTTTCCCCCAGCATCTCAGCGATCTGACTGGCCTTTTGTTGAGCATTTTCAACTGCTGACACAGACGCGCGAAGCCTTAAAAAAAAAAAAAGAAACACCACCCAACACAAACACACTGGTTACAACTCCTGCATTTGATTTAAATGAGACAATACCCGTTTGGAGCTGTAAGCACCTCAGCTCACTCAGGCACGCAGCGCTGTGGAAGAACCGAGGCATTCCCACTTGGACACTCTTATCCAGCTTTTCCAGTAGGATGCAACACATATGCTCCATCTTCTTGAATTCTGAAAAGGTCACCAGGATCTGGGGGAGCATTTGGCAACGCTGTCATGTCAGGCAACTCTACTCTTGCAAAACCAATTAGCTGTCCAAACACCTCACCTCTGCATCCATGGTGTAGGTCTCAGCATGTCGGCGAAGAGTCCGTCTCACTGTTGTGTCTTCCTCGCTGACGCCATGTTGTCTAAGGAGAAAGAAAGAAAACTATATTACAGACTAAATATAAGTGACCTTTTTTTGTAAATAGCAGAATGGATTCATAGCATCCTGAGCAAATAAAATTTTAGTACTGAAAGATTGTAACATTTGTCAAATTAATTTTTTTAACAAGGTTATTGCTAGTAACAATATACAGTTCATTAAATTGGAATATGCTTTCCGATGAGGTTCTTTTGTCAGATTAAAAGTACCTTTTGAAAATAACCTACAAGCAGGGATTAAACGTCCTTTTTCTTTACCCCAAATTTCTATGTAAATTTTTTTTTATTGTTCTGATGTAATACTGCATTCTGAGGAACTACATGATTTAAAGAATGCAAGCCACGCAGTTTTATTTATGAAAAACATTGAGAACAATTTACTTCCCTTTTGGTTTGCTATATTATAGCACAATAATATTGAATTTCATGGGTGCAATGTGTCGAAAGTGTGGATAGGTTAAAGGAGTACGAATACTTTAACCGGCACTGCATGCCGGTTACCGCTAGGAACAAAAGCCAGTTAACGTTACGATACGAATTTGTCATTTTCTAAGCTCGGTTGTTTTTACCTGATCGTCTGGGAAATGTATTCCAGTCGCCGTGAAATACTGTTTGTCACCTCGTTTATCGAGTCCTTCGTGCTGGTCACACTGACCAGCAACCACGCTCGGTCGGCCGGGCAGGAAACCTCCGCCACCCCGGTCACCTGAACCTCCCTCACCGGCTTATTGAGACATGTTAACTCTAGACCCTGCTGTTTGTCTTTATCGTCGGTTTCTGCCGCTGGCAAAGCGGCGAAGATGCGAACCGGGACGTTCATAGTGGAACTGGAAATAAGCTCAAGAAATGAACTTCCCGCTCCTATGGCGACGGACGAAAGGCTTCCTGGGACTTGTAGTGCTAGGAGTAACGGTGGGTACATTAAGTAGTAGGTCGGTATGTTTTTATTCAAGTAAAAAATAAAAGTAGCTATCCAAGAACTTACTCAAGCAAGAGTAAGAAAGTATTACGTAAAATGGCTACCTGAATACTGTGTATATCAAATGATTTAATATTTTACAATAATTTCGTAACAGACAAAAAATAGTTATGTGCAAATTCTGGTATTTTANAGCTCATTTAAAAAATACATTACAAAGATATATATTTATTACAAAATAACACATTTTAAGCACAATAAGCACTTTTCCCAATGTAAAGCTAATGGAACAAAAGCTAAAGTATTGTAAAGTAATTTCAGTAACAGTGTATGCTGTTTATCAATTCAATTCAAAAATACTTTATTGAGCCCAAACTGAAATTAAATACCATATATTTACTTGACCTCCAAATAGCATAACAGACTCAGCAGTCTGAGTCTGTTATGCTCAGACTGCATAACTGCAGACTGCTTTAACATACACTTTGGTATGTTAAAGCGATACCAAAGTGTCGCTTTAACATAAACTGTGTGTGCCAGTGTCTTATGCAGTTTTAGTAAAAAGGAAACGTTTTTATTTACTAACACTACAAAGTGGATAGAGTACCCAGAAATTTCATTCAAATAAGAGTGGTATATCATAATTTTACTCAACTTAAAAAAAACAACAACACTGTAGTAAAATTATTTCCTAAAGGTACTTATTTTTTTATTTTTGCAACAGGTTTATACATTTAACTAAGTAAAATGTAAGTAAATGTCCCACATGAAAATGAATCATTAACCATGGACAAATTTTACATAAAATTTACCATCTACAAATTACAGCTTTTATGTTTTTCTAAAAAAGGATGTTTATTCTATAGTAAAATGGGAAAAATGTCAGAGTTAATACTTTTGAAGGCACAGTGTACAAATAATAATGAAAGTATTAAACTATAATATATTAGCTGCTGCAGTGTTTGATTATGACAGTACACTAATGAAAGCATTTGAATGTTTCATACGTATTTTTCAGTATCTCTGATTTCTCAGTAGATGGCAGCAATGTGCAACAGTTAGCAAACAGATGGGGCGTATATATCGCAATCTATATCACCTTAAGTCTAAATGTGCCAACTTTTGATGTTACCTTTTGATGTTTAAGAACATTTAAGATAAAGACTACAGAAATATTCATAGTCAAACCAAATTGGCATTTAGAGAGGTAGCAAGTTCACATTTGGTTTAATGTAAGCCAGCTTACTAGCAGATAAAGTAGGTTAATTATAACATAAACATAAAAAGAAATGTGTCTCAAATAGTAAGGATTAATAAATGTCCCACAAAATGGGATTGTCAGAAGTTTTCTGTGTGCTTTGTTTTGGTTTTTTTTTAAAACCCATTTGGAAGCAGTAGAGATTTGATCTCAATTTCGCCGGTTCCTCTCTGTACAGCAAAGTTTATATGGTTTCCTTAGAGCATTAAACTGTGAAATGAGCATTATAATCACAACCTAAAAATACAAGGACGTATTTGTTGTTGTTGTCTCTGGTTTCGCCGGTCCCCTGGTACGCTCTGTGAAAAGCCCCACATCTGATGCGTCGCCCCAGCCAAGAGGGATAAAGCACAGTATGATGGGATGTTTTCATAGGACGGAGAAAAGGAGACTCATACTGTTAAAAGCTCCGCTGAAGTTCAGAGGATTCTTCTTATATTTTTTAATGAGGAATCGCTCTAAAAAGAAGAAAGAAAGAAAAGTCTACCTCCGCTCTCTCCGGTGTCAAAGCCGAATGGTGGATCACTCACTGTGCTTTTTAAAATAACTCTGGCATTCATCATAGGGCTAAGGTGCTTTCAGATGTCAGCATGACGACCATAAGTTTAACTTCATATGATGACTACCATAAAACAAGGCTGTAAAGATTTATCGTAAAGAGCACAGTAAACAGGATCAGGGAGGTTCTGTCCTTCTCATCTGTGGATATGAAAGGAGCCGGGGTCCGTATAGATTTGAGACTGTGGTCACATTTGAAGAACAGCTCCGACTGTGACGATCTCTAAATCTGTTGATATGTCTCCCCTTCCGTCTCGTTTGGTCCAAGCTGGCTGCGTTGGCCTCCCTCCATGTTTCTCCATAGACCACAATCAAGGCCCCGTGCAGTTTTATGGCGGTTTTATTTTCATATTGTGCAAGAAAATCTCCAGACTCTGCTCGGTGTGCGTTGCCATATTTCATATAGTTTACGCTGCATTTCTTCCCCCTCTAGTGTTTTTTATTATTATTTTATTTATTTTTTACTTCGGGGATGATAAAACCCGCAGCTCTCTCTCTGCTGCGTCTGCAGCTGTCGTCTGTCTTCGACTTTGTTGTGTAACCGCTCTGGGTTTTTCTCTTTTCAGGATTTCCTCTTTGGATCTCTGATAGCAGACGATAAATGTTAGACTCTTAAGCGTTTGCGTCTACAATCATCCCGTCAGGACTCTGAACTGTAAACCCAGGACTTATTAGTTAGTTTTTTAACAACAGCTTCAGGTGGTGATCGTTGCTCAGCCAGCAGGAGGTACCAAGCGACTGCGGGTTTAATTTGTCCTGCCTCCTAAAATGTATTTTTTTTTTATATAGGAACTTTAATCATTTAAACTTTTATGTATTGCTATTACTCTGTTGTTAGCCGGGAGGCAAGGAGAGCTGTTATGAGGGAAAACAAGGGGCGAATTAAAGTTAAGGTGTAACATTAAAAACAGCTATTTTTTTTTGTTTGTGAAGAGAAGCCGTGGTATAAATAAAGCTGCTCTGCGAAGACATAAGAGGTTTGTGAGAGAACAGCAGGAGGAATTTAACAAAAGGTCCATGGTTTCTCTGGAGGAGCTGCAGAGATCAATAGCTGTGCACAAATCTACTGTAGTTTTAAGACAAAAAAAAAAAAGCCATTGTTAAAACAAGGACATAAAAAACCCTATTGGCAAACAAGAGGAACCACACTTAACGCTGAAAACACCACCCTGATGGTTAAACATAGTGTTGGCTGTATCATGCTGCGGGGATTGCGTTGGAAACTGGGATGAAATATCTTAATTTCCTATTATATTATTGTTCTCCTATACAATGGTTTGTTTAATATTGTCCCATTTTATTCCAGCATGTCCAAGAAAATCGTCATTGTCGTAATCGTGCTGGGAAAAATAAACAAGACTGGGAATCTTTGTATTTATTTGCCACACAGATTAAATGGTGATACTTTTACTACCACAGTATTATAATGACAAAAACACCTTGAGATGAACAGAGAGTAATATTTATAGACTAAGAACACCATCGCAACTTTTATCTTTTCAGTTGCTGTTAGAAACTGGAAAGATTTGTTGTTTGTTGTGATGATAATTTAATCATTAATTTGGTCGCCTTCCTAAACTAATTCCATAAGTCATTTTTCCCCCCAAATATAATTGTTTTTCTTTCTTTTTTTTTTTTAACATAAATCATCTTTTGCCATAAAAAACCCTTACAGACCATTATTTTAGGAAGGTGACGATGACCATAAGTTAGAAGACTCTGATCTTTTTACACTTTCTGCAAAGTCAGATTTTTAACAGACGGGTTTTCATAAAACGTCCCGTGTTTTCAGTTCATTTTGGAGAGCCAAGCTCCCCGCCGGATTCTCAGCATGTCAGTATATTATCAGAAGAATTTCCTCTTGCTGTCACTCAGCTCCACAGCTCCCATCTCTGTAAACAGCACCCAGCCAAATAAACAGTCCGGCTCGCAGCCCCTCTCCATTCCCATCGCCAAGCAAATCCTTGCATCGGCACAGAGTCTCGGAAAATAAACCGATAATCCAAGCAATGATGAAAATTCTAATTTATGCTCACTTCTCGCACTGTTTGCTCTTCGCCCAGCATAAGATGCGCACAGCTGGCCTGGGATTTACCTCCTTCCTGTACGTCCAAACCTGTAAAACGATGGCTGTTGGAGCAAAAAGTTGAATTTCCTGCTCATTTCCATTTCTGCTGTTTTTTACGATTTACGGATGAGAGGTTTCCATCTTGGGTCTAACCCAGAAACCTGTGTACGCCAGCACATACACATGGGCATGCACGCACACACACACACGCACGCATACGCACACACACTTGCCGAACCTGTTGTAAAGACCTCATAAAGACTAAACATCTGTTTGTTGCAGATGGTTTTGCAGCAGAAACCCGCACTCTGGTAAAATGCCCACAAGTCCAACTGCCCCACAGAACAAGCTGCATGTTTTAATTGCATCCAACTGCATCAAGGTGTAGACACACACACACACACACACACACACACGCAGGTGCGGGCGCAACATGGTGCCTCCATTGTGTGACCATGTCGGGAGTGGTTTTGACCCGTTTTTCAGATATTATTTAAAATAATCAATTATCGCTCTGTCGCTCGGCGGTTTAACTCCTGCAGCGGGTCTTCGTCTCACGCTCTCATGAGTTGCTATTTCTGCCCCTTTCTCTCCTGCAGATTTGTATTTTTTAAGGCCTAGTTGGGTTTCAGGGCTCTATTAAAAGTTCAAAGGCAGCATTTACTGCTGCAACTGGAGCTAGTCTACACTGAGGCTTTGCACTAATGAGTGCAGGATTCTCTGCACATAGTTTTAGGGCAAAACACACACACACACACACACACACACACACATCCACACAGATTTCAAGTCAGACAGCACATGTTTCACTTGTGGAGGCTGCAGCAAGGCATATAGTTGGTTTTTATTACAATTATTGTCATTTTTGAAAAGGCGGCTATTTATCAGAAAGCTAACTGACTGAAGTCTTTCAAGTGTTCATTTCCTTTGTTTTTTTCGCTCTTTATACTTTCTGTCAAGCATTTCTCCTGCTGCTGTTGTTGGAAACCGCAGTGCTGTGCAGTCTCGTGAACAAATCTGATTTTTAGAAATAATTTTCAATGAAAATGACTGAAAACTCAGTTTCTAGTCTGGCTGTGCAGATTCAGGAAAATGAGGTTCTGCAAAACAATGACTCAGCTGCCTACTTTGCTTTTAGTGCAACGGAACACAATAGTTCTTAGATTTCCTGGTATTGCATATTAACAAGCTTAAACGTTTCATAACATGGAGGAAATTATAAACAGTTAAGTTTATATTATAAAAGCTTTCTGATTGTACTCAGTAGTTGTAATGTGGGAGTTCCAAGTTTGAAGAAATCAACCTTTATCACCGACGAAGAAAACATTCTCCTTGAGTTAAAATCTCAACCTTCACAGTGCTTTTGATTTGTGCCTATAAATCGGAATTCCTAAGTTAAAATCAGATAAAATCCATTCGAAAAAGTGGGAATTCTGACATGACATAATCTGCATCGATAGTTGCTCCAGTTATAAAATGTTCCCAGAGTGGCAGAAGAAATATTTTTTGTTGCATTTCTGATTGTTTGCATCATATAGTGCTTGGGCTAGACAATAAATCAATAACAATATGTATTGCAATAGACATATGAGTAATATTAATAGATAATACAGAATATTCAATAAAGAACTGCACAGCATTCTGGGTGATGTAGGCTGAGGAAAGGCTTTTAGCTGCCCAACTACTCATGAAAAACAAGGTTGGTGGCATCAACTAACTCACTTATTCTTTAGTTACCTAGCAACTCACTCACTCTTTGGTTACCTAGCAACAACATGTTTCGCCATCATATAGCTCCTTAAACATAAACAACGGCATGAAGCAAAAACAGGGAAGATCATGCCATCAGTTTGGCAGTATTTCAGATATTTTAAACGAAAAACCGATCAATAATTATCGATATCAGCTGACATTGCATTTATATTGTGATAGGTCATCCAACCCTTTGCAACCTAACTTCAGGTTGGTCATTTTAAACAATCAAACCTCAAACTTGAACAAACTGGATTTTTCGCCCCGTAGAAAAATTAGAACATTAAGTTCCTCTTTCATCTTAAGTTCACCACCGCTGCATGTAAAGCTACCAAGTCTATGTGTACTTTAGATTTAAAGTTGACTTGCTCCCCGTGTGCAAAAAGACCTCTTGTTATACGCAAATAACTAGAGAAGTGGCTAATGGTTTCACAACGCTGCTCCCTGAAAGTCTTTTATAACAAATTAGAATTTAATAATGTTTGTTGGGCCTTTAGAGCTTTGCAATTTTGACCTTCCTGTCTGCTGTGTCCTCGGATGTCAGACATTCCACAGTAAACACAAAAATAAACAAACCGGACAGCGTGGCTAGAGATGGGACCCTCACATGCACTTATTGGTCTCCCAAAATGGTTGAGAGAGAGAGCCAGTGATATCATCAATGATTTAGCAAATAGGGGAGTGGTGATACAATAATCTCATGATACGATACGCTATTCTGATAATGATACGATATATATCACAATATTTGGCAAATGATACAATTCTATACGATTCAATGCACTTTTACAATTTTCTGAAAGATTTTAGAGGGACAGAGTGATTTTGGTGGCATTTTGTGTTCCATAGACTTTGATTTAATTAGCTGAAAACTGATTAAAAGCACCAACTACACAATACCTGGCTGATTGGACAGTTACTTAGAGTCTACAGCTGGACAAAATTAATCAAAGATGCGGCGAGAAAATTAGTTTGTCATTTAATTCATGTGGATTTGACATAAAACACAAAGTTTCAACAGTGATCCGGGAGCTGAGTGGGGAGATTATCAGCCTCTGTAGACTCTCAATATGCAAATGATTGCACTTATTTATTTCTTTTAGACATACTGTGGCTGCATTTTGGACCTTGAGTCACAGAAAAACAAATCCCGATTTGTGAAACGCTCAAATATTCATAACAAATGGTTTTTATAATTTAGAATGACTATATATGCCGTACATTTCTTAAACTGGGGCAAAAATATTGGAAGTAACACAATTTTATAACAATAGCATGAAAATGAAGGCAATTCCTCATTCGTTTGTATGTAATTTTTGACAAAACATCATAGGTCAAAACAAGATGCCAAAAAATTTGTAATTGTGTGTTGGGGCGGGAGGGAGTAAAAAAA
>NW_015114247.1:114066-115405 GCF_001443285.1 Poecilia latipinna | reverse complement strand
AAGTAACACAATTTTATAACAATAGCATGAAAATGAAGGCAATTCCTCATTCGTTTGTATGTAATTTTTGACAAAACATCATAGGTCAAAACAAGATGCCAAAAAATTTGTAATTGTGTGTTGGGGCGGGAGGGAGTAAAAAAAGGTCTTTTGGACTATGGGAAAAATGCTTTTCCACCTCCCGGAATTAGCCGTGGCTGTAAGCTGTTTACTGCTAGCTGCTGGGGGAGTGGCCAGCAGCTAGTGATCGACTCCAGGCAGCTGGGCAGCGCCGCCATTCCCACCTCTTGTATATTTGAGTAAGCTGCCTCTCAGACTGCCAGGATCTCATCGTACTCTCAGTCTCTGATAGTCTTTGTCAGTTACTAATAAGAATGATCGATCTGCCATCGTCATCATGGGAATCCTCAGCACCACGGATTCCGGCTGCGGGTTTCCCCTCTTCGTCTTCCAGCTCAAAACCGAGCGCCGCTGCCGTCTGCACGTTCATTCTTCAGGTAATCCTTTATATACAGAACAGAAACCACTAAGCTAAAAACAAATTACGAAGTGGATGCCACCAGTCGCTCCAATATCCAAACTTTGCGATGCAAAATTTACATTAATTTCGCCATCTCACTGTATTTGCCTCTACTCCGTCGCGCCGCTACACCGTTCCGCTTCTCTTTTACGGTTACTTGCGCAACTTTACTTCGTTTCTTAGGAACAACACACAGCCCATTGTTATTTATTGAAGATTTGAGAGTTCCAAAAATAAAGGACATGTTGCGTTTAGTTTTTTACTTTTGGAAGCTCATTCCCTTTCACATAACCGGAAAAGCCTGTTTTTGATATTTTTCTGTCGGAAAAATACGGAAAAATAGCATAACTCCGGTTTTACTTGGCCTATTAACACAATTTAAAAACTGGTGTGTAGTTTATAACGCACAAATTGAAAGTGAGACTGAAGGAGGCGGAGTCTTGCTGATACGCCGTCACAAATCAGACATGTTAAAAAGACGTGTACTTATGGACGCCTATGGTTTAACCTATCGATACTCGCTAATGAAAAATCGATGTCTTCCGAGGGGGATAAAATCGATAAATATCATAGAATCGATATAATTATACAGCCTTAGTAGCAAAGGAACCAGACTGTTTCATACAGGTTCAAAAACTCTGTTTCTCTTAGGATTTGTTCCTGACAGACATCTTGTGTGCTTACTCGTTTCTACATAAAAACCGCTCAAACAATCAGAAAAATTTATTTTTTTCAAAAAGATTTCATGCTTGTGCAAAAGAAAAGGTCAGGAACTGTTTGTCGGTGTGTGTCTTTACATTGATGAAACCAAGCAAATCA
>NW_015114247.1:106755-109792 GCF_001443285.1 Poecilia latipinna | reverse complement strand
TTAATTAGTACTGAGTTATTTTCAGTGGCATATATTGTGATTGTTATATATACATACATTGTTGCTGTGATTTCTCAGTTCTCTGTTTTATTTTGTTTTTGTTTTTTTCTTCCTGCTGTTATAAAAGCAGATTTCCAAAATGTATTTCTTGTATGCTCTCAGATAATGTTATCTTTTTTTCAGTTTCTTTTTCCCTTTCTTGTCTATTTTTATTGAAATAAACTCAAAGTGAATTATAATAAAGCGTTTTTTTTTTCTACATATATCTCAGGTTGAACATTATTGCAAAAGCTGTAACACTCCACCTGTGAAAGTAAATCCAGTTGACCAATGCGCCTCTTCAAAGCTGGTCTGTAACCTAATATTGCTTCTTTGTAGTTGATTTCACATTAAAAATGGTCATAGGAAGCTGCGCAGTCAGCTGCTCAAATAGACAAGGATGCAAACCAAACTTGTCATTTTATTTTATAACTTTTAATGAGGAAATTTTAATGACTGTCAGCCCTCGGCAAGGACGAAAGTCCCATCTCATCATCGAGGTGGACAATACACAGGCAAATTTCTTAACGGCAATTTTGGAGGGGGTCAGCAAAGTTACAGTGAAATGTAACATAAAATCTGGTTTAAAATGTTTTTAAACCACATTCAAGCTGCAGGACCAAAATGACTAATGCACATCAAACGTGTTTTTCTCACTAAACAAACTGTTGAGAAGTAAAACTAAAATTCAAATGTTGCTTAAATGAGAGTTTTGTTCAGTCTGACTGATCTAATCTCTGCTACACCTTTACAAATATTTAAGGTTCTAAATAAAAAGTTTTAACGAGTAACTGCTCTTAAAAAAATTTCTCATAAACATTGATTCATTGAAATTGCTCCCAATACAAGTTATGGGCAATTTAAATTATAACTTAAGTTTCTATATTTTAAGGCCTTTTTTAGTTTTGTCTTGTCCTGGATGACTGAGAACAAATAAGTAGATAGAAATGAATATCTGGGGAGTATCATAACTTAAACGTAACACTGAAAGCACCACGGTTTACATAGAAAAATATTCAGATTTTATTTTGTGGTTTTAAAGGCTCTACGTTGAAGACCGTGAGAAATGAAGGTATAGCTTTCTTTTTTTTTTCTATCTGTTCTTGGCTCTCACACACTGAGCTGGGTCCACTTGCTCAGCCCCTCCCTCCCGTTTCAAACTCTTCTAATTAACTAAAACTTAAAGAGCTAAATATGTATGAGATGTTTGCTACCTTTAACAAAAAAGCTTAAGTCTATGAAAGCAGTATAGCAGTTTTGCTAATAAGGCAGCTTATCATGATTCAAAGTCATGAAATAACAAACTGCAGTCTGATTTTTATTGTTAATGTGTTTCTTCTTATTGAGCAGTGAAAGTAAATAAAATGTTTACATGTCTTTTGCTGTAAGTATTTACTTACTAGAGGGTTCTTTTATGTGTGCTGCAGAGCTACAGCTAACAGCTACCTCCTCTCTTAACCCTCTGATGTGTAACTGGGTCCTTTTTGACCCGGTGAGGTCATCTTTTTGCAATATCTTTGTAATGAAAAGTTTTCATCACTTCATATTCCAGGTATTCCTCAAGAAACATGTTATTGATATCATGCAATTCAAATTTTTAATTTACCTTTTATACATTTTAAGAAATAGCATGTTTTATGTTACTACCCCATTCTTCCGTGAGTGGGTCCAAAATGACCCGCATTCATTTCCTATGGAATTTAATGGGAATCTTTGTTTCTTACCAATTGTTACTGTCAGGAAAACATTTTTTTGTGAACCAAACATACTGAGACCTAAGTATCACCCTGAGTAATATTATTTTACATAGCAAAAACGCTTGCATATAAGTATTATCTTTATTTTTTATCTCACAAATGTGTTTGTGTGTGTCAATTATGAGTACTGTGACAGCGTTTTGTCACAAATCAACATATTAGCCTTCTTCAAAGTTAGCTAACACTAGTTATCTAACCAACTAGCTAACATTACCACCTATACTTTATTGTGCATGTGTATTATTTGTGTGTGTGTGTCTCTTTGTGTGTCTGACACCCTGGATGAGAAAACCAAGAGAGAGAGAGAGTTGAATGACATACAAAACCTGTTGATCAATGTGTTCAAGGTTCTTTCTTTTATCATCTCAATAAATAAAATAAAAATTCATAGCTATAGAAATAAATGCATAAATAAATGAGCCAGAAAAGTATAGAGTGCCTTCTCTGGGTTGGGGAGGATGTCCTGCCCCAAGTGGAGGAGTTCAAGTATCTCAGGATCTTGTTCACCAATGAGGGAAAAATGGAGCAGGAGATAAACAGGCAGATTGGTGCAGCATCTGCAGTGAAGTGGGCGCTGTACCAGTCTGTCGTGGTGAAGAGAGAACTGAGCCAAAAAGCGAAGCTCGTGATTTACTGACTGATCTAAGTTCCTACCCTCGTCTATGGTCATGAGCGTTGGGTCATGTCCGAAAGAACCAGGTCATGGATACAAGCAGCCAAAATT
Organism: Poecilia latipinna; assembly: GCF_001443285.1. NCBI lineage: Eukaryota > Metazoa > Chordata > Actinopteri > Cyprinodontiformes > Poeciliidae > Poecilia > Poecilia latipinna. Next base: position 107,272 of record NW_015114247.1, on the reverse strand, counting down.
AGTTTTCCCTGTAGGATGTCTGGGCTCTCCCTTAGAGATAGGGTGAGAAGGTCAGATATCCAGGAGGAACTCAGAGTAGAGCTGCTGCTCCTTCATGTCGAGAGGAGCCAGTTGAGGTGACTCGGCATCTGATTAGGATGCCTCCTGGACGCCTCTCTGGTGAGGTGTTCGGGCACATCCCACCAGGAGGAGGCCCCGGGGAAGACCCAGGACACGCTGACGATGTTTCTCAGCTGGTCTGGGAATGCCATGGGTTCCCCCAGAGGAGCTGGAACAAGTGGCTGGGGAGAGCAAACTCTGAGCCTCCTTACTTAGGCTGCTGACCCCGCAACCCGACCCCAGATAAACCAAAGATGGATGGATGGATCATGCACATACACACATTCACATGCGTGATACACACAGCATAATAGAATACAGACAGTAATGTTAGCTAGCTAGTTTCAAGAAACGTGCTCTTTTGCAGTCCTCCCATGCCCACACACACATAATGGATGTTAACATTGTCCATTATTGA
>NW_015114247.1:99732-102899 GCF_001443285.1 Poecilia latipinna | reverse complement strand
CCCCAGAGGAGCTGGAACACGTGGCTGGGGAGAGCGAACTCTGAGCCTCCTTACTTAGGCTGCTGACCCCGCGACCCGACCCCGGATAAACGGTGCATGGATGGATGGATGGATGGATGGATGGATGGATGGATGGATAAATAATACACATACACACACTCACATGCGTGATACACATAGCATAATGTTAGCTAGCCTGGTTAGCTAGCTAGTTTCAGGAAACGTGCTCTTTTCCACCCCCACCCCCCATGCCCACACACACACCCACACACACATAATGGATGTTAATGTCCATTATTGACATTTCATCATTGTTGTTGCCATTGTTGTTGTAAAATTGCTGCTGTTGTCATTTTGTTTTAAAAATGTTCTACAAATTGTCAGAAATGTTCTACAAATTGTTCTAAAAACGTTTAAAAAAGTGAAAAATGAAAATATTTCAAAAATGAAATAATTCTTGTGTGAAATAAAACACAGTAGAAAGTATTATACAAAACATTATTTTGAATCAAAATGACAAAAGTAGCATAAAAAACACATTGATTGGAACCCGGGTCAAAAAGGACCCACTCACGAAAGATTGTATAGTAAGTCACTCATGCATCAGAGGGTTAAAGGAATAATATGTAGCAAAAGCAGAAACTGAGAGCTTTCCTCTTTGCAAGTCTCACACCAGTCACCAGCTGGAAGGAGATGGATATGTGTGACACAGAAACAGACATCTTAACGGTTAGCATTAGCTTCTGCTAATATTTTGATGTGTTTAGCAATTTAGCATTAGCAGAGCTTATTTTTTATGTTTACCGACTTAGCTTTACAGACTTCTGCTAATTTTATGTGTCTAGGGATTTAGCATCAGTTTCTGATCATTTTTATTTTAATGTGTTTAGCTGTTGAGCATGGATAAGATTTTTATTTAGGCCATTAGTGGTTAGTGAACCTAACTTTTTTTACGATTCTATTGCAAACATATGTTCTCCATTACAACTATTGTGGTCATTTTGAAAAATGTCCACCAGACAATGGGAGCAAAAAGCTAAGAAAATACATATGATTTATATGGTTCAAAATATGTAAGCAATGATTTGACACCAAACACATTCTTCTGACATGTGATGTTAGTGCAAAGTTATTTCTTCATCACACCCATGGTGGCCATCAAGAAAAATGATAAAAGTACCAGTAAATATGACTTCTATCGGTTGAATAATGTATGATTCAACACCAAAAAGTATTCATCTGTGGCAAATATTGGCAAATTTAACACAAAAATATATTTTCTTTGATGACCACAGCAGCCATCTTGAATTTTTCAGTGACTAGTGATTTTTTTCCCCAAATAAGCAAGCCTTTCAGAACATCTTTTTTAAGTTAGGTTTTAGTATCCGCACATGAAAGGTTTCGCTGAAATATTCAATTATCTAAGCACACAACCAGAGCTACATTGTAGCAAGAAAATGTAAAACAAAGAATCCCTCCAGCTTTTTGTTTTGCAGACACTGACCTCCATGCTGGTGAGATTACAGCGATGCGTCCCGGCAAACCAGCCACTGCTGGAACACTGGTCAATATCCACATCCTGAAGGTTCACATCCACACGAATAACACCCCTGTTGACGAAAAAATAAATAAATGAACAGAACAGGAAGAGATAAGGCATGAGAGGAAAAGGAGCGGAAAAAGGAAATGGAAATCACTGCAAGGAAATCAGTGGGGAGTCGGATTAAAGGACATATAAAAATGAAATGAGAATGCTGAATCAGATTAGTGTAAGAGTAAAAAAATAAAAGATGAGACGAGTAATAATTGAGGGACATGAGAGGGTAGATGGGGAAAAGGACCCAAGTGAACCATGGGAGACAAAGAAGAGCCGACAAAATTACATTAGATTAGATAAATCGCAGGAGGGACAAGAGGCCAGAGGAGAACGCAGAGACTCAGGAGGCTAGAATGAAAGACAAGGAAATTAACGGGAAGAGCCGCTCTCAGAGGAAGTCAGGTCAAATCTGGTGGAGGCAGCAATAATTGAAAGAAGTGGATCCAAATGGGAAAGAAATGCAGAGCGATGGAGATGAAGATGATGAAGAGCAGAGATAAACATTCGAGAATAAAAACCGGAGTCAGACTAAATTAGATTTTCCGCTACGTAATCTTCTGATGTAACTAACAATGACTAAATGTAATCACTTAGAAAATTCAGCTTCAACACATTTAAAATGATTTAGAAATGTCTTTGCTGTGAATGTTTTGTGTTTTTGCTAAAAATATTGTTTTTTTAAGGGATTGGTGTCTATAGGGGGTAAAATACTAATTTGATGAGCATGCTTTGTCGATTAAAGCAAAATGTCTAATTGTGCAAACTGATCGTTCCTACACATTTCCTCCTTGCATTTTTCTCTGTGGGATTTTTAAAGACGCACATCTTTAGTGAAATTTTGGGCTTTGATTTATCCAAACCATTTTTTTTCCAAGGTAGAGTGATTGTGTAACACACAGCCTCAAGGATTTTTGCAGAGAAAAGATAACTGGGTGTGGGTCAGTTTTTAATTTATTGTGGGTTTTCTGATCCACACAGAGTCAAAATTATCTATAGTAGCTAAAATATATGGAAATATAACCATCCATCCATCCATTTTCTGAACACCCTTGTCCCTCAGTGGGGTCGGGAGGGGTGCTGGTGCCTATCTCCAGCTAACGTTCCGGGCCAGAGGCGGGGTACATCCTGGACAGGTTGCCAGTCTGTCGCAGGGCAACACAGACACACAACCATGCGCACACACACACACACCTAGGGGCAATTTAGACAGACCAATTAACCTAACAGTCATGTTTTTTTGGACTGTGGGAGGAAACCCACACATGCACAGGGAGAACATGCAAACTCCATGCAGAAAGACCGGGGCCGGGAATCGAACCCAGAACCTTCTTGCTGCACGGCAACAGCTCTACCAACTGCGCCACTGTGCAGCCCTGGAAATATAACCAGAGATGTGTAAAAACATAAGTTTTTTTGTCACTATTAGGCATTTACTTTCTGCTTTAGGCCAAACAGAGTTACTAAATGCTTTGATAAATCATTTTAAATAATTTTGCTTAATTTAAGGCTACCTTTTAAACTACATAACATAGGTCAAATGTTTTGGGTATGATCCTACAAGCAACAGTTT
>NW_015114247.1:50597-96548 GCF_001443285.1 Poecilia latipinna | reverse complement strand
GTGTAAAAACATAAGTTTTTTTGTCACTATTAGGCATTTACTTTCTGCTTTAGGCCAAACAGAGTTACTAAATGCTTTGATAAATCATTTTAAATAATTTTGCTTAATTTAAGGCTACCTTTTAAACTACATAACATAGGTCAAATGTTTTGGGTATGATCCTACAAGCAACAGTTTGCTTACATTCCAACATAAGCAACTCAGATCAGAGTTTTGTGTTTTCTGCTCTAAAGCATTGCCTTTGTTGCCCTTACGTCACTTGTAGCTAATCTGGTGGTATGCTTAAGGTCGTTTTCCACTTTGAAGACCCTCTATGTCCAAATTTTTACTTCCTGGCTGATGACTTGAGATGATGCTTCCAAATTTCTGCACAATATTCTTTCTTCATAAAGCCATCTAATTTGTGAAGCACACCAGTCCCTCCTAAAGCAGAACCTCTATTCAAAATAAAGATGCCAGCCTCTGTACCTCACAGTTTGGGATGCTGCTATGCCTTTTTCCTTCAGTGTCTCCAAAAATGAAAACCAATCTGAAATTGAATTGAATTGAATTAGCAAAATTTCAGATTTAATTGTGCAGAATCATGCGTTTTCCACTCAGATTCCTCCCATATAAAGTCTCTGTTAGTCCTGTTTCTTACATCTCAGGACGATGCAACGAGTATTTCTGCACACGGAGGCTGAAAACCTTTGCAACAGCTTGAACTCTCCCAAAAAGCTTGAGCGATACACCTCAGCCTGCTTATATAACCGACTGAGTTTAGTTCAGTTTAACATTTTCCGTCTAACCTGCTGGGTTTGGAGCCAAGCCCGGTTTCTATATCCGTCCATGACTGTCTCTCTCTCCCCCTCTCTGTCTCTCTCTTCCTTCACACACAAACATTTATTCAGGATGCTCAATCTTCTGTGATTACACTCTGCTGTCTCCTTCTCCATCACAAAGAAAGGCTGCATAATCACACACACTGTCGCTATCCTTTACTGTGATGTGGAGCCTGACACCTGTTATCTCCATCTGCCTGCTGGGAAGAGGAACAAACAACCATGGCAAGACGCGATAGTCGCCATCTTTCATCGAGAAAGACAAAAAAAAAACTTGTTGATTTCGGACGGTAAAATACTGCACAGGTTTCACAAAGTATGGCCGTACGAGTCTCTGCAGAACATGTTAGGCCTTCCTTTGGTTTGCTCTTTATTATTTCGCTGCTCGTCCAACTTTACCAAGTCTGCCAGAGACGCATTTGCTGTATTTTACTCAAAGGTCTGAGCTACGTTTCGATTCTGAAAGAGCCGTGATTGCTGTTTGTTGCACCTTTCCAGTCAGCTCCGGCACTTGGCAGAGAGCCTGAAAGAAGCAATCATTTCAACCTTCAACAACGCTCCTGAATGTTGGGTAATCTGTGTTTAGCAGCGCCTCGAGGCACTCTCTCTTCTTCATGGTAATGCCTCCACATTTCGTAACAAACCCAAACGTCTCCACTTGAATTTTGATCGGCTTTACGGAGCCTTAAGGTCTGTCCGTGTGAAGCTGACTCAGAGGGAGGCTGATTCGGGGTGGAGAAAACGTGGTGGAATTAGGCAATGGCTCGTGATGTTCCATCTGAACCCGACTTAGCTTCTATTTTTAGGAGCTTCGTCTCAAGACCAGGGATTGGAACGGAGGAAGCTGCAGAGACCAATGGATTACAGAAAGTCAAGAGAGGATGGGAGTGTGACACTTCTGGCAACTTCTTTGCACTGAGCTCAATTTGTCTTGGTGTGCTTTTTCCCCGCTTGGCTACTGACCTTAAGGATTATTCTAAGAGCTCTTAAACACGTGAATCTTTCTGTGTTGAATTTTACAAAGAAAACACAGCCCAATAATTCACCTCACTTCTGTGTTTTGTTTTTTTTTTTGTTTTGTTTCTTCTGCGCCCCCCCTATGGATTACAAATGGCTGTCTGGTTGAAACGACGCGTGTGACGGGGGAAGGGGGCATCAACTTTTTTGGGGGCAAAATGAATGTACGTAGCTGAAAACAGACACCAACATCGGTAGCCTACAAGCTACTTGTTAAGCTTAAGGTTCTGTATTGACATTAGCTAGTCATCTTTTAGCTAACATTACCTGCATCCAACAGCTTTACTCAACTCAGTCGGTTAGTTTGGAGGGAAAAACTGTGAAAAGTTCTTTGTGTTTTGCTGGTTTGCTGCCATGATTCTAACACAAACCTACGTAGCTCCGCACTGCAGCAGCAGGTCTCCTTCACAGGTGTAAACTCAGCGCGAGCGTCGTAGCGCTCATGTTGCTTTTAAAGGCGGCTCGGAAAAACAGGTTACAACATGTTAACAACGGATTAAACAGTTTTAACTGATAAAAGTGACAGAGGACACAAATATGGGAAGTGTGGAAGCCTCTACTGTATCAAATTTACAGAGGAATAACAGAGAGTTGGCCATTCTAAGGTAAAAACCCAGCGCATACAGTGTTCATGTTTTGTTTTTGTTTTTTTTCACCCAGACGGCTCCCCCCCCCCCCTGCAATGACACGGCGCCCCCCCTAGGGGGCGCGCCCCACAGTTTGAGAACCTCTGCTCTACACTGACCTGGAATTACACAAATTAGATTTAATGCCTGACTTTTCTGCTTCTAAATCCCAGTTTGTGTAATGCCAAAATCATTTAAACTCAGCCAGCCCTTTCTTGGCAGAGGCAAAACAAGTCAATTGATTTAATAATGAATTTGTTTGCTTTATGTACTTAATCACCCTGTTTTTCCAGATGTCTTTGGGATAAAATAAAACAAGCAGGTTGTTCGCATCTCCCAGGGTAATAAACACCGTCGCTGCAGCTGTTTTATTTGTGCGACGTCCCAGACAGGCCGCTCATAATTTGCGGGGATGAGCCAGAGACATCAGAGTGAGGCACAGCTGCTGCAGCCAGTTTGAAACCACATGTGGGCTTCGAGAAAGATGCTTTACTCATAAGTAACAGTCAGAAACATCAGCAGGGTTCCCCCAAAAAGCTAGAACCAGTGGTAAAGCAAAGATACTTAAACCACAATTTGGCTGTGACTCCCTCACATATCTTGTCTTCTGCAGCTGCAGTTAAGACTTCACCAGCCATCCTGTTGGAACTGTGGTCATTCAATTTTTGTTAATAATATATATTTTTTTTAATATTTGTTTAAACTGTGACTATGTTGGGACAGCATGGTAGGAAAAAATCTGCGAAAAAAAACGTAGCTTCTCTACCCGCTTTTCAAGAAAGGACTTTAATGAAATGATTTCTCATTAAAGTCCTTTTCTTTAATGAAAAGAGAAGGAGTTTCTTTTCATAAGAAAAGAAAGTACTTTCTTGGTAACTTCAAACAACCAATCAGAGTCAGAATGCGGGGCTTAGAGCTGTCAATCACAATCTAGTGTGGCACTGCTAATCACTCTCGCCCTGCCATCTCTCTGCCCCCTGCTCTCTGCTATTGCTACAGCTTTTCAAATCCTGTTGTGAATGCTAAGGCTAGTTAACATAGCCACCGATGACGGCAGATAAACCATCATTAGTTTATCCACCTTCAGCACATTTAGCAGCAAGTACGTGAGATTGATTAACAGCATTAAGAACCTCCTCCTGGCTCTGTATGTGTGTTTCTATCACAACATGGTGACAGTTTCAAAAAATATGTTGAAAAATAAAAAACTTATTTTTTATGAAAATTACATGCTGCAACTTCAATGAAATTTTCATATCCCTGGAGCTTTTTTACCTTTTGGTTTTGTAGGGAATTTTCTGGGAATTTATAATTTTCTGCTGCATAATTATAAACTAGAATGAAAATGAAAAACACTGCTTTCAGGCTCTCTGCAGTTAAATATGTGATGTGTTTTTATTCAATCCCCTCAGTCAGTAATTAGTCGAAACACGATTCACTGAAATTACAACCGTTTCAGGGTACGAACTCCTGCCTGGATCTATGGAAACAACCCTTCTCAAGAGTCGCAATAACTTTTACATTATCTGAATGTCCCTAATCAAGCATGTTACTCACCTACTCTGTTTAACAAGGCACTTGGATGCACTGTATGGAGATAAGGTAAGACGATGCTTGCAGCTTGATAATTTAGACAATGTTCTGCTGAGAAACCCGAGGCTCTGCTTTTTAGATGGACGCTAACAATGTCAAGTAGCTCTTAACTTTACAGAGACTGTATTCCCTGATGGCAGGAAGCTCCGTCAGCAGAATAAAACTCTCTTGTTGAGGAAGGAGTGGAGATCAACTCGTTCAATGTGATCTTTTATTATTCCAGGGTTTAATCCAGGGAAGCATTTTTAGGATCTGCTAAGCGGATGGACAGATCTACTTTTGCCTAGACATGAAACAGAACTTCTTGGTTTGAATGCCTTCCCCAAAGTAAAGACTAGTTTGTGTGTATGAGAGTTAATTAGGTTTAATGTTGATTTGAAAAGATTTGCGAACATCTCAGCAGTGTGTGACGTTGTGACAGAGCGGATGTTATATGTTGTTCCTCGATGTGTTAGGTACGATCCATTGGTGTTTGGTCTTTTTGTTTCACTTATGTCCATATTTTAATCAAAAGTTTTTTTCATTATGGGAAATGTTAGTGTACCCCAGGTATCAGTAAAGTTAGTCTGATTGTATTTTGGATTTGTTTGTTTATATTAGCATTTCTTTCTCTTTACTGGTTCATTAGATCAGGTTTCATTTCACCTTTGCATCCTGCTGGATTGGCTTATTTTTCACCTCAGCCGTGTCATCCCGCTTCTCCACATTCGCTACCATTTTGTATGTTTTTTCTTCGATTGTAAAATCTATGACCATTCCTGTCTGCGTTTTGATTTTGATTTGGTTCGACTCCTGGAATTTCCTACATTTCTTCCTCTCTTCTATGGATGCAGCCATATAAAAATTTAGGTCGATATTGATATGTGATTTTAATATTGCTGTTACGGCCGATAACCAATATTCACCATTATTGTATATATTTCTACCCTTTGTGGAAAAAACAAGCACACCGCTGTCTTCACCATTGCTTTTCTGATTCAGTTAAACTACCCACAATCCTGTGCTGCATCACTTTAGTTTTCACTTTCACTGTCCACACCAAGGTGGTAAAATATATCAGTTGTTAACATTTGCCCAAATGTATCTTCTCTTTGCCTGTTTTCTGTCTGAAACACCAAAAAAAGGGCCACTAATGCCACAAAAATCTTAAATACTTATTTGGCTGAGATTCCTTTGTAATTAATCATAAATGATTATACTGACACAGACAGGTGAAGGATACACCTCTGCTCACTGATGCAGCAGACAGTGGCTCTGAATGGATGATATTTCATCGTTTATTCATGATTGTATCGATTGTTTCAAGACGCTCTTAGACTGGAGGCTTGAAATACGAGCTGGTTGTGTGTAAGTGCTGCCCTCCCTCTTCTGCTCCTCCTCCCTTCGTCCACAACCAGCTAAGCTTGACGCCTTCATAAAGACACGCTGTATAAATCCTCTAGTGTTCATTAAACTACAGGCAGCACAGCTGTGTTTTGACAGGTAGGGTTGTTGAATGTAGAGGGTCTACTGGCGTCTGTGAAGATGTCTTTACTCCCATCTGTAAACAGGGCTAAAAACCTGCAGGGTCGTGTCTGCATCAACTGTCATTATTTATTGTCAAATATGCAATGAGTTACACGTTCCGAATCCCTAGGCTCATTTTATCAAGTTGCTATCCGGAAATAATCTAGGAGGAGCGGCTCAGGTGGGAGAATCTGTCAACAGGACAACTATGCAGCAAAATTGAGGCCATAAAATTTGTTTAAAGAAGCCGCATTATGTGTTTTCCAGCCACATAGTGGCATTTTACAGCACAATCAAGCAACTATGTTAGATTGAGTTGTTATATTGAACCTCTGTCTCTTTAAGAAACTTCTGGCCTTTCAACATTACGCCTTTATGAACTCATCACAACATTTCTCCTCTATTAACCCTTTAACAATGTTTTTAACAGCGTTGCGTTGAAAAGTAGCTCCTATAATGAGCTCAGCAGATCTGTAATTCCACCAGGTGTTTGCTAATTGCTGCTGGCTAGTCTGAAGGAGCAGAGTGGGGGATTCGCAGAGGAGGGCTGCTCTGTGAGGCAGAAGATTGGAAGCTTTGAGGATGAGCTTCATCTTTCTACCGCTCAATGGTTGCCATGGGAGATTCAAAGATTTCTCAAACAAGCACGAAAGAATCAAAAACTCCATGTACATTTTTGATGCCCCTTTAAAATATTTTTAGTGTCAGTTTTTCTTTAAACTGAAAAAAATTTAAACTAAATGGAATTTTGAACCTTAAGAGACATAAGATTTACCAGAAAAGTAAAAGAATACAAACCTTTTTTTTCTTCCTTTTTTATTTTTATTTTTCTCTTTTAAAATACATTTCCAATTCCTTAATGCAACAGCGGGAAAAGTTTTGTCCAGCCCCTGTGGTGTGTTGATTCCACGCCACACTTTTCAGGTTGTTAGACGTTAAACTTTTTGAAAACAATACCCAATTTTTTTCCTACTTTGCAATTTCTTTAACTACTTTTGTTGGTTTCTCATAAAAAAAGTCCTAATAAAATGTAATTATAGTGTGTGCCTAAAACGACGGAAAATTAAGTCCAAGTGGTGTGAATACTTTTGCGGCATATTAGATTTGGCAGTGTGTTCATTAAGTGTCACCCGTCTTCCCAAGAATAATAGTATCAGTAATATTGCTACTACTAATAAAACAATATTTTTGCATTTTCCTCTCACCTGAATTCTGGCGCAGAGTTGCTTTTCAGTCCATAAAACCTAGCAGACAAGGTGAGCAGCCAGTACGGAACGAAAGCCCCGTGCTCACACTCCAGGTACGGTGCGGACCATTTGATCTGGCTCTTGTCCAGAAGGTGACTCCCGCCGCCGGAGCCCGAGCCTTCGGGGACGCCCCTATGCGCCTGGGGTCTCCTCTCGTCCCTCAAGTCGTGGAACCAGTCGGTCTCCGGGCTCCTGTTCTTCAGGCGGCGGTGCGCGGACCCGGAGAGGTCCTGCAGCACCACCTCATTTCCGGTCCTGGTCGCCTGGAGGAAAACGTGTGGGCCGGGGGTCGTCAGCGGGTCCGCGTGCAGGGTCACCACCGCCCGGTGGATCTTCGGGTCCCCCTCCAGGATGCTCTGAACCAGAGCGTGGTACCAGCCCGTGTCCCCGCGGAAGGTTCGCTCGCGGGACCTGTTGGTTTGCAGGATCATGTTGAGGAAGTTGGTCGCGTGCGCCACCGTGTCCAGGACGCTGTGGAGGGAGTAGTGGGAAGCGACGTGGAGGCCGCCGCGCAGGCTGCTCAGCTCATACCTCCGGGAGCAGTTGACCTGCCTCAGCGCAGAGGAGTCTCCCGTGTGCAGGAAAGCCGTCACCACCCGGGGGAGATCCTCCTCGATTTTGTGCGCGACCACCGCGCGCTCCGTCGGCTGGAGCGGGTGCGGAGTGGGACGGTGGGGCGGCTCCTTGTTGACGCTCTGCGTACTGAACGCCGCCGGCGGGTGCTTCTCGTCCCTGTCGTTATCAGACCACTCCACGTAGCCGTAGTTTGATCCCAGAACGAGCCCGGTGTGCAGAAGCAGCGCGAGGAGGATGAGAGCCATGGTGGTTCCTCACAGGCGCAGAGGGGACACCGCGGGCACCTGGCAAGCTGCGCTCATCGCCAAATCCTCTTTCTCTGCCTCTCTCTCTCTCTCTCTCTCTCTTTCGCTCGGTGTCTCTCGGTGCTGCTATTAGAAACTCTTTGTCAAACACAAACCACAGAAGGTCCTGAATTTTACAGCCATTACGTCGTCAAATACGACAGGAATCCCCATCACCACCACTTCTAATCGGGGGCTTCAAAGGAAAGCGTAGACTTTCATAAAGCGGCTGTCCGAAAAAAGAAAGGGAAAAAAAAATCCTCGGAACTCCGTTAAATCTACGAACACTTCTCCCCGGGAGAGGTGTAGTGCTGCTGCCGCTCCTGCTCTGGACTAAACAACCGTGGAAGAGAGGAGCAGCACCGAGATGTTCCCGAACTTCAGTTCCCTCCCAATAATAAAAAAAAAAAACCCACTAGGCGATGCTAAGTGTCGCCCACGGTGTGCGCGCGCGCGTGTGCCGTGTTATGTGTGTGGTTGTTTCTCAGCGCGCGTCTGCAGGGGAGGTGGGCGGGGCGTGGGAACATACTGGGAGCTGTCCGGTGCTGAGAGCAGACCGGTTCCCTGAGGGGAAAGATGAAAACAGGAGGAGGCTGTTGTTGGTGGAGAATCGGAGGCAACTAGAGACGGGAATTCATTTTCAAACTGAATGGAGTCAAGTGAGATGCTAAAAACTGTTTATTAAAATGTTGAAACAACAGTAACTCACTAGCAACACCCAGGTGAAAAGAAATGTACTGAAATCTAATATACTAAATGTATTTCAGAAATTATAGTGAAATAAATTTCAAGAGTGGTACTTTGAAGCAACTTATTTCGCACTTTAAAAAATACAATTAAAATTAAATTTAAAGGGTATTTCATTTACTTTTGTGTGCTAAAATGGAACAATTTGAAGCACACTTAAGCTTATTTTCTGCCAGAATAATATGTTACAGGATGTTATTTTAAATGAACGGTGCAATTAGTATTGCAACTATTCAGTTTCTCTTTAATTCTTGGAAAATTATTGCACAAGGTTCATGATGACCTACCCAACATGCTGCCACTATGAAAACACTGATTCACAATTATGAAAATAAAAACAAAAAAAAAACAAAAACAAATGCAGCTTCATATTTCAGCCTCGCTGTTCTCTACTGGATGCCACCTACACAATAAATGAGGAAAAACTGCTGACTTAATCAACAGCTTCAGTTAAGTCCTGAACAACACATTTAGACAAGATTTGTTACTGAGATGGATCTTAAACCTTTTTTGGAAAATACTCTTACAAACTAATATGTTTGATCAAACATTTTCATAAAAAGAAAATATTTTTTTTGTTTTTGACTCCCTCCAGAAATGTAATGTAACCCCTGGCCTACTTTATGGTGACTTTTCAAGTCTTGCTACGGATTCTCGACTAGATTTAGATCTGAACTTTGACTAGTCCATTTCACACCATGTGCTGAAAAAAGAAAACAGGTGATCCAACTTAAAAGAAAAATAGTTAATTTGTTACATGTAATCAATCAATCCCAGTAAATATATTAAGTTTATTAAGTTGTCATGTTAAACAGAACGTACAGAAACCAACTTAATTCAATTACATGTAAGAACTTAACTCTGATTTTTTTTATTTTTTTTATTTGGAGCTTCTCTTTCGATAAAACTATTGTAATTGTATCTCTAGGTACATGATTTGGACCATTGTCTTACTGGAAATTAATTCTATGCCCCAGTCTCAAGTGTTTTGTAACTTCGAACAGTTTCCCCCCCAAGTTCCCTCTGCATTCTGCTTCCAATTACTCTGAACATCTGCCTCCCTGCTAAAGAAAAATTTCCACTTGAGCTCAGTGGTGCCAACAAGAAGCCAACACAATGGGCCGGGTTTGTTTTCTGCCTCGCACAGGGATGTGCACAGGAGGCCAGAGCATTCAGCTTTCATCAAAGCGCCTTCTTCCACACGGTCATCAAGCAGAGCTCTGTGAGAGCTCCGAATCCTGTGATGTTGTTTTTAAAACCTAACCCTGCTTTAGACCTCTCCCCTGTCTGCTGTGTTCCTCTGTCTTTTGGATGCAATTTGTTCACTATTGTCCTCTAACAAACCTCTGAGGCCTTCACAGAACAGCAGATTTTTTTTTTTCCTTCCTGTGATTAAATTACTCAAATGGGACTTCTGGTTTCTTTCTGGCTTTTTTATTTTTTGCGTCTAAAGCAGTTATTGTGGTGAATCTGTTTTACAGTATCTCAGTTCTTAAAGACACAGGATGTGTTATTTAAGATGTCTTTGGTTTTAGACATTTGTTTAAACTGTAACTACGTCAGTATGTGTGAGAGATAATCTGTGGGAAAAAAAACTCACAATCTCCTTTGCCTCCTCACAGTGCTTCTACTATCATCCACATAAATACACTGCTTCTGGTGAGAAACAACCAATCAGAGCCAAGAGGAGGGTCTTAGCGCTGTCAATCATGCTTATGTAGCGTAGCTCACAGCCTTCCCCCTTTCTCTCTGCTGGTTTACCACAACCGAGCCTGCCACGAATGTTAAAGCTAGTTAGCATAGCCACCAATAAACAGTTTTCCTGTTTCTCTACCAGTAGCACATTATCCAACATGTTCACACGGGTGATTGACAGCGCTAAGACACTCCTTCTGGATCTGATTGGTTGATTCTGACCAGAAGATGGAGGGGGTAAAGAAACTTTTCTTTTTCAATGTTTTTTGGTCTCATTTTATGCTATGTGTAAAAAAGAACATATCTTTTATAAAAGTTACACTTTAACTGAGGTTTCACAAAGGTTATAAATTGCTGCCGAGGACTCCTTTGAAAAAGAGGTTTTTAATCTGACTGAGACTCTTCTGGTTAAATAAAGGTAATAATAGCAAAACTAAATTTAAGGACAATTTGTCCTAGATTGCAAGGCAAAACAGCACACACAAATTAAGTTGCATTCACTTTTAGATTGAATTCCTGATTTGGTTTGAGGTGAAGATGAGATTTCTTGCGTCAGTTACTAAAATGACAGTTTGACACTCAATAATCCACACTGGAAGCCAAATAATTTTTTCGTCCATAACATGATAATATGATTTTGAGGTCCTTTTTAGTTAAAAAAAAAAAAGAAAAACGAGGCATATTAAGCATTGTGCTGCTTTAGTGTCCTATTAATATTATTATTATATTTTACGACAGGGTGGAAAAATGTTCTCTTTTCAAAATGTCCTTTTAAATAAGATGCTGTTTCCAGATGCATAATGTCTCCATTAAGACAATTAGATCAAATTACAGCTATATATTACCACAGCAGCTATTCAGTGCATAAACAGCTACACTGATGTAATTTATACACACAGAAGTGGTCGGTGGAAGTTATGTGATTAGCCATTTATTTATTTGCCACATGATAGTAGAGATGCCAATCTGTGTTGCCTATTTCTGTCTCCACACACACACACACACACACACACACGCACACACGCACACACACACACGTACACACCACCTGCCTCTCTTATTGATCGCAAAAACCAAGACAGCATTATCTCTAGTTGTGTGTGTGTGTGTGTGTGTGTGTGTGTGTGTGTGTGTGTGTGTGTGTGTGTGTGTGTGTCTGCATGCACATGTCAATCTCACGGTGCTCCAAAGCTCTATTGGTGCTGATGATCAGAAGTCAGCCCTTGATTGTGAATTGGCGTCAAAGAGCGCAGCTCGCCCGGGGTGACTTGCAGGCCGTTGCCATGGTACTGGAAGGTGATGGCATAGAGTTCTCGCTGCACCATGGGCTCGAGCCTCTCTGGGTATGTGAATCTACTGCCTAAAATTAAATCATATGATACTGCGATTAAAATCACGTGAGCAAGACATGTTTCTTTCTTTTTTTTTTTTTTTTTTAACTAGGTAACCATGATGAAAGTTCTTGCAAAATCCTGTTTTTGTGGAGCTTGCCTAAAATCTGCACTTTTACTAAAGTATGTCTTTTTTTTTCTTACATAATTATTAAAGCTGTCACTATGTCATGACAGTATAATATTAGACAGATAATCTGTAAAAATCAAGCTCCTCCACTTCCTCCCTGATCTGCTGTTGCTGAAGAAATGCACCGCTCCAGTTCAAAAACAACCAATCAGAGCCAGGAGGAGGGTCTTAATGGTGTCAATAAACCTCATGTTCTCTAATAAATGTGCTAATGGCAGAGAAACAGCTTACCTTTCCAGGAAAACCGTTCATGCGTCAACATCAGTGGCTATGCTAACTAGCATTAGCATTCGTAGCAGGCCATGTTGTGGTGAACCAGCTAGCATAGAGGAATGGGAGGGGGTGAGCATGAGAGTGATTGGCAGCACTAAGACCCTCCTCCTGGCTGTGATTGGTTGTTTCTGACTGAGTGGTATATTTTTCCAGTTGGTATGGGGACAAAGAGGAGGAGCTTTATTTTTTTTCACAGATTATCTGTCACATGCCATAATGAGAATTTTGATAAAAATGTAAAACCATATATTTTTAATAAAAGTTACCCTCCCCAGCTTTAAATAGTCAGTCATCTTCTAATGGATAATACTACAGAGGTTTAGAGAGGACATAGTTTTGGTGAGAAAGAGTGCTAAGTGACAGCTCCTGCTTCCTATTTTATCTTTATTTTTTGAAGGCTTTGCTGCCTCCCCTGGCTTGATAAATATTTGATGGGAATTTGCTGCTTCATCTGCATGCGTTCCAACTTGGGCCCATACGAGCGCAACACTTGCAGAGGCGGCCGTTCTTTCGCCCACGTTCTCCCAGAGGTTCTTTTAGCTTTGCTCAGAGGAGGGGAAGAGCACATTCCTTGTTCCCACGACACTTTGTTTTCCTGCATGCAAGAGCCATGTTTCACTGGTGCATCCGTGCAGTGAGCTGCAGCTGAACATCGACGAACCAAGCTCAAAACACGCTGTTTTAAACCTCCAGATCTCACAAGGTTGTGTTTTGTTCGCCACGAGTAAACTTTACATGATTTTAAAGTTTCCTAGTTTCAGTCTCTGCGGTACAACATGACACAAAACTATCTCTGTGTGTGCTCGCAAAGATGAACTTAAGGTGAATGAATGATATTCAATGAGATTTTTTTCCCCTTAGGATGCAGTGGAACCATAAAATATGGAGATGCAGCAAAAAAAGAAAAAACAGAGGAAAACCATGATTACCAAACTACTTTAGACTACTTTTGCTTAAGAAGAGCAAAAAGAACATCAAGAAATAATGGAAAAACAAAGAAAAAACGATTAAAATGATTTCCTTTCAGTTTTCTCTAAAGCAATTTGCATTTTTTTTGCTCACATTAACTCGAAAGATCTATCTATCTATCTATCTATCTATCTATCTATCTATCTAGCTAGCTAGCTAGCTAGCTAGATAGCTAGATAGATAGCTATAGTAAAGCTAGCTAGCTTTACTTTGTCTCAGTTTATCAATAAAACAATCAATCAATAAAACACACCAAAGCTGTTAAGTCTAAGAGGTAATAAATATTATGTTGGTGAGAAAAAAATGTTAGCTTAGAAGGCAGTAGTAAACACAGATCATTTTAAAACTACAAATGTTAACATGTAAAATGGTCAGTGTCCATCATATTATATGTGCCAAATTATGTTTTTTCCCCTTTTTTGTTTGTATTTGAACAAGAAAGGCCTTTCTTGTTTTTTTTGTTTTTTTGTTTTTTGTGTGGATTTCTCTTCTCTCAATTTACTTCAGTACAAATATCTGTAATACCAATTCTTAATTTGAAGCTCATTTAGACAATACATGTTAGCTATTGTGAACAGATGTAGAATGCAGAAATAATAATCTAATGCTGCAATATATAGTGAGTGGGATTTCAAATATCACGAATTAAAAGAAGAGGAAGAAAAAAAGATCATCCGTGTCCCTGTGCGTGTAAATGTTTTCGTGTGGGCTTTCCAAGCATTTCTGGGTCTCTTTAAAGTTACAAGATGGATTCTGATTCACATAATACTCACAGATGGCTCATCTGATTCCACACATGCACCTAGTTTGTGTTTACTCAAAAGCACACCCACGCTGACAGCCTTCAAAGTTGCCTCGTACTACGAAGGAGGAACAGTCACGCGTGGAAGGAGCTCGCCAGAACAAAGCTGGAATCTCCCATTTTTAATATGGCGATAAAACTAGACGCTGCACTTCTGCGAATTTCCCCACCCATTCAACTTTAACACAAAGACATTTCTGATATGATAATATTCCTGTCAGTCAGATCATTTGTTTTCATTCGGCTCGTTTGCTTCAAATCACACGATTTGCTGTTTACACAACCAACGCGCACAAATTACTATATTTTCCTCCAATTTCTGACCGTCAAATATAGACTTTGCTACCATCTAGAGGTTAATGACGTATACTACAAGGAGACTCATTGAAGTCAGTGTCCTGAAGGTATTAATATTAGCTGCTTTTTCAAAACCTATATACCAGATATTTAACTACTAGATAACCCTGAATGCAGCTGAGTTTTTCCGTTTGCTTTACAGCAGGAACTGGTCGCACAATAAATGTGACGTTCGCGACTGTTCATTGAGAATTCCTACATTTTCCATAGCACTCAAATGCAGCGTGTAACATAACCAACCAATGACGACGGAGGAAGTGAGTGCATGGTATCATTGCAACGTTCTAGCGACAAAAGTTAGCTTCATATCATTTACATCACAGTCAACGAGAGGTAATATCTTTATCAGATACTTTGACAGTCGTTACATTGTTTCCCTTCTTCTTTACTGCAAAGCATGTCATTTTCTCTCAGACAAAGGACGTCGGCAGTGAAGGTTTAAACAACAATTTGACGTTTAAAGTAGCTCATTCATTGCTAACTGTTAACAAATAAACAGAGCCATTTAAACTGGATGTAGTTGAATGGTGAAGTTTTTGTGTTATCTGCGATTAAAGCGTAGTGTTTACTGCCTCTTCTTGGGTCCAATGTCCATGTTTAAGTATTTTTTTTATCCGTTTTCTCGAATTGAAACATGACGAATGAATAGCAGGTACTCCCAAGCTTCATTGTGACCAAGTTACAAAAGCAAGTCAAACAGCTGCTTCCATTTTCCCTGGATGAAGGTTAAATAATAACCTGCAGAGCTTTGTTTATATCACACTGAGGTTTGCTCAGTTTTACTGAATGCACAGCTCTCTACTGCCTCACCGCAGCATTTTAATCAAGTTTAGTTTTGGGCTAATTTCAATTTAGCAAACCATTAATCAACAATTAATAGTAAGTCGATTGTTTGCAACGCTAGTCACATTGCACTAGATATAAAATTTTTCTGACATCAAAAAAATACCACAGATTTTCGGTGCAACAGGCACATCCGACAAGCATATCGGTTTAACAATGACTAGTTGGAGTTGAATAATTATTTACTTTAAAATAATTTCTTAATTTACTGGCATTATTATCATCAATTATCTTCAAGAAAGTAATCTTCACGTAGCTTTGTTTCGTGGTTATTTATGTGCTCTGGCATAAATGTCTTTGCCTTTTTTCATCTATATTTTTAACTTTATTTATTTATTTATTTTTTTTTGCTTGACATCTACCAAGATATCAACTGTTCATTGTTTTCATGTCGTGGCAGAAAAAGCCCCTTTAAGGACTGTCTTATGGATCCTGCTCAGCAGTCTAACAAGGCCAAGCGGAATCAAGGGATGAGGCGCAGCCAGAATCAGTCGGCGACCCCTCCTCCAAAAGACGCCTACGCCAGGCTGCTGAGCCAGCACCGCAGCAGTATGTTCACTTCCTACCTAGCACAGTACGCACAGGACTCGTTAACCCAAAAAGAGGCAAACGACTCCAGTGCGTCGCTCCAAGCCCACAGTGACGGGCTTAACTTGCCACAACAAAAAAAGGACCATGTGCTGATCGAGTTCCCCGACTCAAGCGACTTCTCTCCGTCCTCAAAAAACAAAGGGGAAGAGAGTTCACTGTCCTTGTATATGGAGAAGTTAAGCACTCACTGTGACCAGCGGGAGTGCGAAAGGAAGCCGGGTGTGAATGAGAGACAACGACGGGGCCAGAGGAGGGACACCACCACCAGCCAGGACGGAGACATCGAATCCGGAGAGGAGCTTGCCTGTTCGCGAAGCAACGGCCCAAAGAAACACCAGAAACAGCAAAAGAAGAGGGATGATCCGAACAGAAACGCTGGCCCCACGGCAGCCGAGGCGTATGCCGGGCCTCAGACCCCAACAGCGAATGCTGGCGTAAGCGAGCAGGAGCAAGAGAAAGGGAAGAAGTCAAAGAAGAAAAACCAACTGAAGAAGCCAGAGGCGGAGAAAAACAGGGAAGCGGTTTTAAAATTATCCGCTGATCCTCAAATACAGAGTCCTAAACCAAATCAGGGTAAAAGTGGAAAACCTCAGCAGCCTGCAGGTTAGTTCTGGGAAATTTCTTGGTCCTTCTCGCTTAAAAAATAAATCTTCTTTGTCACTATTAGGTCAGTATGTCCCTGAGTGAAATCTTTTCCGGCTACAGGAGTAAATTCTCCAGGCGAGAAGGGCAAGAACAAAGGAGACAGGAGATCGAAGAAGCAGGTGTTTGAGTCCTACATGAGCTTGGAGGAGGTTTCCCATGGCCTGAAAAGAGGAGAGCTTCACCAGGTACGAGCCGTAAAAAGGTGGCACTATCACCCAACTACATTTCCTTCTCAACTAGAGACTATTTATCTCTAATTGAAGTGCTTGAGTAATTTCTTCCTATTTCCTCTGCAGGGACAATTAAGAATCAATCCCAAGAATTACAACGAAGCCTTTATTCCGTCTCCTGTAAGTTCAAATGCAGACCTCTTCATAGTACGACCCTGAACTATGGTGCAGTCCTTTATGTTTAAACGAAGGCAGTCAGAAAACCAGCGGCATGTTTTTATGTTTCCAGGACGACACGCGCGATATATTCCTGGACGGAGTTGTTGCCCGCAACAGGGCGCTTAACGGAGACATAGTGGTGATTCAGATTCTCCCTCAGGAACAGTGGAAGGTGAAACCTCAAGTGTCTAACAGTGATCGTTTTTTGTTTGAAAAATATAGATGATCATTGGGGTGATTGTGTGATTAAAATGTATATTTTAATCACACAATTGATTTTTGTGTGATTGATTTTTGTTTAACTCTGAACATGGTTTTGTTGGAGGAAGATTGAACTCATTAAACTTGTTAATCACCAGCTGAACGTATCAGGGTGTCCGTGCATCCTTAAAAAGTCTTAAATTTATTTAAAATAAATTTTCAATGTTGACCTTAACTACGTTAATCACAGCTGTTAGATTTTGTCATGGTGGAACTATTTAATCTCTCATATACTATGTCGTTTTCTGGGGAGCTTTTTCTCACGGACCTTTCTGTCAGGCGAAAGTTTGAGTCCCAAGCAAACATCTTCATTGCGTTCTGTGACTCAAGGCCGTTGCGGCTACCGCTAACTAGCTGCTAATATTTATTGTATTCATCATGGGTTAGTTAAAGTATTTTAAAACATTTTTACAAAATGAACCTCTATATCTATTGTACATTTTGTTGTGATTCAGGTCTTAAATTTCATTCATAATGGTCCTAAAAGGTCTTAAATTTGAGTTGATGAATCCTGCAGAAACCCTTTGTTTATCTTAAGCCGTCAGTGCAGGCAACCACTTTTGTGGTTGCCTGCACTAAGCTAACTAGGCTTTTTGCCACAGCTGATAGAAGTGCAAAAACTAAAGGATATTAATAATTTACAACACAAATTCTTCGTCGCCTTCAGAAGCGTGTGTGTTCATGATTTCAACCACAACTTGTTAAATGTTCAGACTTCAAATGCTCCAAATGTCATGGAAAATATGTAGGAGTTTGTTTGGAAGAGTAGCCGATGACAAGTCAATGAATCTGAGATGAGGATACAAATATAATTTTACATCAGTTGGGTCCCACTCAACATCTCAATGGTGTTGAGACATTGAGTATGATCAGCAGTAGTTAGTACGACACAAAATACCAACTTCTTTGGTTGAAAAACTCAATGGTTAATTGGTTAAAGGATATTTTATAATGTTACAAAACAAACTAGAAAGCGCAATGAACATGGAATAGAAAAGTTACTAAATCTTATTCTGTTATAACTATGCCGCAGCCCCACACTTTTTCATAAATTTAACAGCACATTACGTTTCTAACATCCTCCAGCGCTCAGTTAAACACTCCAGTCCGTTCCATTGCTGTGAAAGCTTGAACACGTGTCTCTGCAGGTGGTGAAGTCTGATTCCGACTGCGATGGCACCAGTGAGTTGGACACACAGACGGAGCATGTGCCGCGAACGGCCCAGAAGAGCGCAGGGCATGGCCCGAGTCCTGATGTCAAAGTGGAGGACCAGTCAAGCGACCCGGAGGAACTGCTGAGGAAACGTCCTGATGTCTCTTGCGCTGACACGGGTACTGTAGAGAAGTGGGATCAGAGCATCTGGTGCAAATCAGCTGCAGAAAAAGAAATAATGCGTCTGTTGTAATCATATACTAAGACACTCACACTAGTACTTTCATCTTGACTCAGGGGAACATCTGGAAGATCCTTCAACACCCCAAGCCAACGCTGACATCCTCCAAAAGACGGCTAAAGTACGTTGGGTTTCCTACATTGGCTTCTTTCTTCGTATTTTAGTTCCTCCCAAGAGAACAATCGTTCCCTTTGCAAAGACTTTTATTTTCAGTCCTGATTCCTGGGTTCTCCTCTACACTGGGCTCAAAGGCTTGGCTTGCCCACAGCATCGTAGATCCTCCACTACACCCTTCAATTGGCAGGAGGGGTTTTCTTCATGCTAATTCGGAGTCCCCTATCTTTATCTACCAGGTGGTTTACATCGTTGAGAGAAAACACTCCCGAGCCGTCACCGGCCACCTGAAGTTCCTACCAGACAAGCCCTTCGCCATGTTCTCTCCCGTAGACCACCGGGTGCCACGAATAAACGTCAAACTCGACGACTGTCCCATGGAGTTCAGAGCCAATCCGGGCGACTTCGCCAAGACCCTGTTGATCTGCCGGATCACCGACTGGCCAGTCGACAGCAACTTTGCCGAAGGGTGAGGAATTACTTTGAAATGACGGCAAGGAACTTGGCGGTGTTCGAAAGCTCTACCTACCATTTCTTGAACTTTTTGTTTTCTTTCTTTTATTCTCTCCTCTTAGCCGACTTGCTAAGACCCTGGGTCAAGCAGGAGAGATTGAGCCGGAGACTGAAGGAATCATGATCGAGTACAACGTGGATTTTTCTGAGTTCCCACAAGAGGTGTTGGACTGTCTTCCTAAGACGCTCCCGTGGACCATCCCACCAGAGGAGATTGAAAAGAGGAGGGACCTCCGGTTAGAACCCCAAATTCTGTTTTCATTGGGAATATGACTCATGATGTTGAATACATTTATTACTTAACTTTTTTTCTTTTAGGAAGGAGTGTATCTTCACGATCGATCCTGCCACTGCCAGAGATCTGGACGACGCCCTGTCTTGTAAACAACTCCCAGACGGTACGCTGCTGCCCATCATGCTCTGTTAGCCCCTTTAAGAGGGAACTACAGTTTCACACTGTTTTCTTTAGACTATATATTACTGTAAAATTCAGTCACAGATGGACAGATGCAACCTATTGCATAGAAGTCAGCTGAAAAGTGTAAAATGTTTCTCATAATAATAACCAGGCATAAGTCAGTATGAGATTCTTATTGTAAGATGAGCTTCAGTAAACATCCCAGGTTATCTTGGTTTGATGGCATTTACCAAAATTAACCTTTTTTTTGTTTGTTTTAAAGAGAGTTTTATGTATTCTTAGGCACATTTTATAGAACTATCAATAACCTTTGACCTTGAATTGTTATAAAAATGCTATATATCAAACATGACTAAAGAATTTAACCCTTTAGAAACTCCTGCTCTTTCTGAAACTCCACTTTCAGAAAGTCATCACAACATGGCTCCTCTATTAACCGTTTTACAATGTTTTTGCCAGCATTGCACTGAGAAGTAGCTCCTTTCATGAACTCAGCAGATGTGCAGTTCTCCCAGGTGTTTGCTAATTGCTGCTGGCTAGTCTGAAGGAGCCGAGTGTGTGAGTCGCATGAGAGGGGGAGCTTGGAAACTGCAGCTCCAAGAACTTAAATATGTTCATCTTAATAAAATGTGAAATATCCTTTTTTTTAATGATACCAATTGAAGTACAGCTTTATAAATTCTACGCTACACCACATTTGAAGGCTGATTAGCAGAGAAAGATTAGCAATTTTGCTCTTAAACTCTGTTAGTTCTCCTCCACTTGTCTATCACTTTGCAGAGTTAAAACGCAATTTTTAATCCCAGGCAACTTTGAGGTCGGAGTTCACATTGCTGACGTCAGCTACTTTGTGAAGGAGGGCACCCCGCTTGACAACATGGCCTCCCAAAGAGCCACCAGCGTTTATCTCGTTCAAATGGTTAGTATGAAGTGAAAGACATTGGTTGTGTGTTTGTCGGAGTGAGATGTTTTTACTGGACTTTTTTATTCTTTGATTTTTTTTTCTTTTCTTCTTTTTTTGAATTTTTTATTCTTTTTGAGGTTTTGATGTAGAGGTGGGCGATATGGACTTCTGACTTTTATCATAATATTTTGTAACACTATTGCAATAATGATAAAAATTAGAATAATAAACAATTTACTACTTCTTTTTTAGGAAACTGCTTAGCAACACAAATACTGCTCCTGAAAAACATTCCCATTTGAAATAGGCTTCTTCAAGACACCACTTAAGGAAGAGTGATTTAAACTGCACATTATAAACCGGGTTTAATCAAAATTTCAAATTTACTGACATTTATTGACTCTGTTATGCAACCGACGGTGATGAAAATAGTAAAAGTAACATTTCTGATAATACTGTCTGGTTCTTTCTTTATTTATTTATTTATTTATTTTTACGTCAATTGAAATTTATTGAGAAAACGATTAAGCAAAATTCTTCTCACAATGTGGAAAATTTTGGCGCCAAATGACTAACGACAACTGACTTGCTGAAGGTGGTGCCCATGCTGCCCAGGCTGCTGTGCGAGGAGCTGTGCAGCCTGAATCCTCTCACCGACAGACTCACCTTCTCCGTCATCTGGAAACTCACACCTGAGGGAAAGGTATGCGTGAATGAAACGCGGTCCTGCCACAGCCGCAATCGGTTAAAAACAAAAGTGCATTTTTTGACAATGCTCCGTTAAATTAAACGTAACCTGTAACTTCAGATCCTGGACGAGTGGTTCGGCCGCTCGGTCATGCACTCCTGCGTGAAGCTGAGCTACGACCACGCTCAGCGATTGATCGAGGCTCCCGAGAGGTTATTCCCTCCCGACGAGCTTCCGCCCATCGACGCCGAGCACACCGTCGACGAGATCCACCAGGCCGTGCTCCACCTGCACTCTATCGCCAAGAACCTTCGAGCTCAGCGCTTTCTAGGGGGCGCTCTTAGACTGGACCAGGTCAGCGCAGTTCACTGTTGGCTCCAACAGCAGCCGTGTGGAGCAAGAACGTCCTCATCCCTTGATGTTTTTTTTGTCCCAGCTCTAAACTCCAAGGAATTTATTTCTGCAGTTAAACAAAGTGATCCATTATTGAGGCGGTAGTCAGATCCCAGATCCAACTGAGTGTTTCATGTTCTGTTTGTTTCAGCCGAAACTTTCTTTCACACTTGACAAAGAGACCATGATGCCCCAAGGTTGTTACATTTATGAATACAGAGACTGCAACAAGTGAGAATCCTCTATTGAACTCATTTTTCACCTCATATTTGGAAAAACATTAAAAATTTTTTTTTTTTTTTTTTTTTTTGGAGAAACGTCTCTGAATTAGTCGTGTTGTTCTTTTAGGCTGGTGGAGGAGTTCATGCTGCTGGCCAACATGGCCGTAGCGACCCACATTTACAGGACGTTCCCTACGCTGGCGCTGCTGCGGCACCACCCGCCACCCAAAGCCAAGCTGGTGAAGGAGCTGGAGGTTCTGTGCAACCAGTTGGGCCTGAACATGGACTTCACCTCTGCAGGAACCATACACGTCAGTAGCTTTATTTTTTTTTAGAAATAAGAAATGGTGAAAAGCTGTTCCATTTTTTTTGTTTGTTTTTTTTGTTTTTTTTAATGAGCTAAATCTGTCTTACGGTGCTCAGTAAAATGTCTCTTGTGTTTCTCCATCCAACAGAAGAGCCTCTGTGCCATTTATGGAGATGACGAGTACTCGGTCTACAGGAGACAAGTCCTTAATAACATGTGCTCCAGACCCATGCAGGTCAGAACTTGTCACCATTCTTCTTCTATTTAAGAGTTTTATTATTGGCATAAACAAACAGCTTCATTCCAAAGGCTACTTTTTAGGAAAACTCAATCCTACTCTTATTTAACCAAAGCACACAAACTCCGTGTTTTACATTTGTGATGGTAGGACAGAAAAAAAATAATATATATATTTTATTTTCCTAGCATTGTTCTGTGACAACCGCTAGGTATTGATAGTAGGTAGTGGTTGCTATGGAGAGTTGCTGACCTCCGAAAGGCCACGCCTACCTGCAACAATTGCAATTAATTTTTTTTAATCTAAAGATGACTATGGATCACTTCCAGACATGAGAGATGGACCCATCTGTGTCACGTCATATTTACACCCAAGAAAGTCACAGATTACTTACTAGAACATCGATTCACTAACCATTTAAAGCTTCAATTAATTGCAAATGCTTCAGTTAGATTGATGTAAGACTGTCCCAAGTACTCATAATAATTACTTTGAAAAAAATATTTATTTTCCATTATAATTCGACTTTTGAAAAATATGGATTGGATTTTTCTTCAACGTTTAATGTGAAATGATACTCCTCAGTAAAACACTACTAAATTTACTAAATTTAATGGTGGTTTTATGTTATTTTTTTAAACCTGTTTATCCAGAACAACAACAGATTTGTCCGTGTCAGCATGTCCTGCAAAACTATACAGCCTTTTTCGGAGGTGAAAGAGAACTTTGAAAATGTATATCTTTTTTTTTTTTTTTAATACTGATTGTAAAAGGGAGGAAAAACACTTTCTGTAATGGGAAATGAGGATTTCAAGAAGCGTTTTTGCTCTGATTGAACGTTTCCCCCTGGCTCCATCACCATTAGCGTTACCGATACGAAGGAAAGCGCAGTCATGACTTGTGCTGTTTGTGTCCTCAGCTGGCCTTGTACTTCTGTACCGGTACGAAGCTGCTGAAGGAACATTTTCATCACTACGCTCTCAACGTTCCCCTCTACACACACTTCACATCGCCCATCAGGCGCTACCCTGACATCATCGTGCACCGGCTGCTGGCGGCGTCTCTGAGTACGTCCCACAAACGACGTGAAAAAAAAAAAAAGGCTACCTCTGTTGTCTGAACGAGGGACAGAAAAACACACCCAGACCTTCAGATCACCTGATGCATTTGTTTTGATTTCTGTCTGCCACTGTTTCTCCTTTATCGTCTTCGTGTTTTTTCTTTATTCGCCATGTTTGTAACGTTTGTCTTTCACTGCTGAACGTTTGCACGCAGACCTGGGGCCTCGTTTGGGCCTGTCGGCAGAGGAAGTCCAAATACGGGCATTGCACTGCAACGATAAGAAGACTTTGTCCAAGAAAGTGCAGGAGCTCAGCTCAGAGCTTTACTTCGGAGTGTTTGTGAAGGTGGGCGACACAAAGTTTTTGATTTCCATTGAAGAAACAATAACAAAAAACTGTGGAATCACAAATGACACGTTTTAGTAGGAGGGCTGCAGTAAGCTGTTTATTATGGGCAGTGGTGTGTACAGACATTTTAGGGGTCAGGAGCTGAAGTGGAAAAAATGGCACCATGGAACTTCTTCCCCACATCTGTCAACATCAAAGACTCTGATGAAAATTATACACAAGTTCCAACACCATTTCTTTTCTACAGCGGAGTAATAGGCCGCGCTAAAACTGAAATTATGAGAATAAAATCACAATTTTACTAGAGTAAAGTCTTAGAGTTATGAGAATAAAGTCATATTAAAATGACTTCCTTCTGGTTTCAACTTTATTCTCTAAACATTGACTTTACTCTTGTAATATTATGACTTTCTTCTCGTGATGTTACGGCTTTTTTTTACTTTTTTTTAACATGGCCACAATTTCTGTCTTAAAAGTTTTTGAATTGAATTCAGTTCAATATTTAATCTATTTTGTGCAAAACATCAAGACCACTGGCAGTGAAACACATTTACAGCATGATGCTGCCTCCACCATGCTTATCAAATAGTTCAGTGCACTACGGTGGACCTCCTGTGGCCAATATTTTCATTATATGGGAGGATAATATGGAGTCCAGCATACATCCTATGGCGCTTTAGGGCAGTTTCAGGCACAACCTAGTAATGTTTTCAATTATTTTCACTCTGCAGCCCAAATGCTTCATGGATCCTTGCTGTGTGTTTATGTAAAGCAGTGAAATGGGTGTTAAAATAAAAGCCCTCATGTAAATGCGTTTTGTTGTTTTGCTCCACAGGAGTGCGGCCCTCTGGAGTCCAAAGCCATGGTGATGGCTGTGCTGGATAAGTCCTTTGACGTTCTGGTTCTCAAATATGGAGTCCAGAAACGGATCTACTGCAAGGTCAGCTCAAACAACATCACTCATACTGGTTTAATCACATTTTTTTTTTTAAATGTATTTTTGCTGCGTATTATTTTCACTTTTTTTATTCTTTTTGTCTGAGATGTTACTATGACCATTTCTTTCACACATTGCCTCTAAAACCTTCCAGGGAGTCATTTTTTACAGTAATAAGTGGCGTTTTCATGAAGCGATTTTTTTATTTTTTTTAATTTTTTTTACTCATTTCTCTTCTCTGTCAGTCCATCGCGGGCCTGGACTCGTACCGCTTCCAGAAGGCGGAGAAGGTCCCGCAGCTCCTGCTGGTCTGGACGAGTGACGATGAAGAAAGTTCCCCTGTGGAGCAGGTGAGAACAAGAACAGACACATTTAGTTTCTAATGTCATCGGTTTTCTGGTTCTCAGTGAATTATACACCAACAAAAAATATATATTTATATATTTACTGACTCAACTTGAGTCAGTCTAGTTTCCTTGTTGCTTTTTTAACTCGGTTAAATTAGATCAACTTTAACTGTCAAGTTAAAAAATATTAAAGTATTGCTACAACTTTAGATAAGTTTTAATAACTGTCTTTAGGAATTAGATTAGATAAGAAAATGTAAAAAAAAAAATTGTTGCCACAATTTTAAGTTTTTACATTACACAGTTTAACATATTTTATATTTTCAGTAACACGACTCATTTTAATAAGTTTGAACAAATGTTCTCACTCTTTAACTCATATTTCTTAGTTTAAAAAAAGTCAAACTCTGTATTTATTTTTTACTCCATGATTTATTCTTATTTACATCTTTAAAATGTTCATTCTCTTTTTACAAATTATGTTGGAGTTTAGATATACACTAAAGATTTTTATGGCTTTTACCTTCCAATACCAATTATTGATGATTTCCATTTCTCTTTACCAACTTTTAATATGAAGATGATAAAAGCAGGATTAAAATACTTCAGTAAAATAATAACTTTGTGTTTTATATTGACAATTAACGTGCTTAGCATAAATAAACCAACATAGAAAACTGCAAATGGTAGGTTATTGGGTTTCGTGTTCAAAGATTCAAATCTGATTTCTTGATAAGGTCAAAGGTCCAAAGGAACTAATGATGAGAAAATCCCTTTTTATTAAATTTGCACCCTGTTATTTACATTTGCAAGCAAAGAAATGGCACTTTTAGCCTTAAACTTTTTCAGGACCCTGACAAATTGTAAATTTTGACAGCTTATAGGTAAGCGATATTGTGTGATAATGATAAAAGTAATGATAAAAACAGTATTTATAACTTCTTTGCATTCTTTCTAGGTAACTGTACGTCTGCAATCATATGACACAGCAATCACAACCCCATAAACACAAATATTGCTCTTGAACATCATATAGGCTTCTTCAGGAAACCAGTTACATAAAGGACTGTGGTTCTTTTTTTTTCTTTAACTGCATTTAATTTAAAAAAAATTATTCTTCTTTGGATGTTTTTATTAAAGATGCACCGATCCGATTTTAATATTAGTATCTATCCATATTGTTCCCGGTATTGAAAAAAATTGTAGATCGGGTTTTGGTGACAATGTGTCCGTTCCAGATCTATTCAGTCCAATTCTATGCGGCGTCATGCTTTATTACTTATTTTACATTATATTTATAATTCCTAATTTAACTTTCTGAACCATTTGAAAGAAAGTTTGTTGAAGTTTTTTTTTTTACGTTTCATCATTATGTAACCGACTGTTTTAGTCATTTTCAGTTTCTTTTACATTGGCGGTTTTACTCCTAATTGCACCGACTGAACAAATTAAAGTTGTTTTTACATGTTTGACCAAGCTTGTGAAGCTATTGGTGTATTTAAGTGTGCAGGGTTATTAAATTAATTTGTGATTTATTACATATATGTCCACTTAAAAAAAAAAAAAAAAAAAAAAACTTTTTAAGACAATTTCGAGTTGATTTCCTGTATCTGATTGGTTTTGGCCGATGCTAAACTTCAGTTATCGGTATCGGAAGTGAAAAAAGTGGATTGGTGCGTCCGTAGTGTTCATTTTACCTTATATTTGAGACAGTTGACATAAAAGCAAAGACGTATCAAGATGACATGGAAGCAAATCGATGGCATTTTTTTTTCTCTCCAGGTAATTTCCATCTTCTCTGTGGTGGACGTGCAGCTCAAGGCGGATGAAGTGCCTCTGAAATACAGCGCGCTGCTCAAGAGGCCAGAAAATGTTGCTTCATAAAACACCTTGCAGAAAATTGAGACTTGCACATTTTCGCTTTGTTAAATAGGAGTGTGATTGTGAGCTTAGACGTGGTGCTGCGTTGTAGCCGCCGTCACATCAGAGTCAAACCTCAGCACAACTCCTGTGAAAGGAAGTGATTTCATGAAGGTTTAGTTTTAGTTTTGAGTCTTTTTAACTGACCTCACTCAGCAGCTGCCCACTTTCCAAGGTTGTAGGCTCCTAGAAAACGTTTCCACCACCATATAGCAGAAATGTTTCAGTGTTTCCCAGCTCTCTTTATATCGTACAAACTTCATCTATATCTTTTACTTCACTAAGTTATTTTCCAGTTAGTGTTCTGGAAAATGGTCAGCTGCAGTGTGAATCCTGCTGCAAGGTGTTAAGTGTTTCTGTGTCCAAGGAAGATTCAGACACTTTTCTGGAACTTTCTGAACATGGCAGAAATGATCTTTTATTATTCTTTTGACCAGATTAGGTCAGTTTTGACGTGCTATGATTTTGGTTTAGTTTCATTTATGAAACCAGATTTTTAAACCTTGTTTCAGTTTGACATTGGTGGCATTTTTCTATAAAAAAGGGAGGAAAAAAGCCTTTGTGTTAGTTGCACCCACACAAGAACTCGTGTTGTATTGCACTCTACCAGCTTTTGCGCTCGGTTTATTTTCTGTGACTCGGACGAATTCTGACCAGCATGACTCAAATAATGAAATGATAGCAAACTTGTATCATATTATTTGCTCCTTCATCTGGACATCTACATGTGGTTCCGATCAGAAGTTTACATACACGAGCAAATGTTTGGTATGTTTGATAAGATGTGCAAATTCAATTTCATTTTTTTTTTCTTTTAAACAGAAGTTTGAAGGAAATTCCTTCAAAATACAAATTTATACAAACTGGATCAAATATATTCATACACACCCTTCAGTATTTGCTTTAAAGCTCTTTAGGACATTGTAGAAAAGCTATCAGGTGAAAGTCTGGATGGATATTTTTCCACTCTTACCAGATCCATTTAAAATAGTTGGTTTCATAGCTTTTGCACTTTTGCAAGTATTTTTGGTCTAGTTTCTAGTGCTAATATCTTATTACACTTAAAATAAGACAAAACTCACTTACAAGTAACTTTTCATCAAGACATAGGAGCTTGTTTTAAGTAAATAATTCCCTAATACTGTTGAAAACATATTTCTTCCACTGGCAGATTGTTTCACCTATAAAATGGAAAAAAAAAAGAAAAAAAAATCTTGTTATAAGCGAAATAATCTGTCAATGAAACTAGAACTTTTTCATCAATATTAAGGAATTATTTACTTGAATCAAGCTCCTGTTTCTTGCTGAAAAGTCCCATGTAAGTGAGTTTTGTCTTATTTCGATAACACTAAGATATTTCCTCTAGAAACCAGACCAAAAAATACTTGGTTTATGAGCAGCGTAGATACTAAAATATTGAAAAACGAGAGTTTACAGTCAGCTTTGACCTCTGTAGTTCCTGGGTTGCTCCTGAACATTGTGACCTATTTTTTCCGTTACCTGAGTTCGGTCCTTCAGGACAAAGATCAGGCTATAAAAATTCCCCCAGACTGCAATCCTTTTTTTTTTTTTTTTTTTGAGTAATATCTGCTGGAAACCAGCAGATATTACTGATGAGATAATTCTGATGAGAGGATTGGTTTAAGACGGAGGTGTCCGAAGTGCGGCCCCGGAGCCACTTGTCCCCCAACTGCAATTCAAGAATGATACAAATTTGGCCGGTGGATGCAGATGGAGACTTTTAATTTGTAATCGGGGTAAAAATTGTTACCAACATAATTAACAGGAAAATGTAATGTATAACACAAAGTATTTGCTTTCTTATAACCAAGTTTTAACAAAAGATTAAACAAAGTAATTATTTTATTGAAAAGCCAACTTGGCTGCACCCAAACCAGCTTTTATTTTCTTTTAAACTTGGCTAAATATAGCAAATATTTTGAAAGAAAGTGGCCCAAGGTCTGTTCTAATTCTTGAAAATAAATTTATTCGATCGAGCCCAAAAGAAATTTAAAACTATACGTCTTTCTTTAAGTACAGCAAAATTAAAGTAGTAGTAAGTAATAAATTTATGCCAAAAAGATTACATTTTGAGAATAATCTCTAAAAAAAAAAATCTTGGATTTCAGATGTCAAAAAATTTCTTTTGAATTTTTTTTATAGAATGGTGGAAATGTTCTTTTTTTTCTATCTACAATGACCCTAATACACAGTCGTAAAAATTGCTTTCACATTTTGAATCTATAATGAATTTTGGGCTACTTTTATTTGCCTGATTTTAGGTTGGGTTTTTTTTTTTTTTTTGTTGTTCAGCAACTACTTTTAAATCTACAACGTTGACCCACATGTCAAATAGTTTAGACACCCCACCCAGAATTATGCCACAAGCCACAGTTTCTCTGCAGTGTGCCAAGGGTTATTTATCCTTATCTTAGTGGGAGTGAGCTTTAGACCAACTGTGTACGGAGAAGAGAACCTTCTCTAAATTCTCACTCATTCACCTAGTTATCTGCAGAAGAATTGAAGTTAAATGTTGTACTATGAATCCAATCCAAGTAGGAAGTTTCAGATAAACTCTAAAGTGAATGTGGAAGTTCACTTCTGAGAGGAGCAAAAAAGATTCACCTTTAGCTTTCAAACACTTAAGAGTTTCTGTTTACATTTTATGTGTTATTGTTGTGAAGAAAAGAGGATCTCTGCAGTTATCTGTTTGGAATCTCATATGACTCTTATTTAAATTACTAAAAAAATAAAATG
Source organism: Poecilia latipinna (assembly GCF_001443285.1). Taxonomy (NCBI): domain Eukaryota; kingdom Metazoa; phylum Chordata; class Actinopteri; order Cyprinodontiformes; family Poeciliidae; genus Poecilia; species Poecilia latipinna. The sequence goes on along the minus strand of NW_015114247.1, from coordinate 67,225 downwards.
GGATCTGATGTGTTATTGCCGTTTAAACAAAACTTCATGCTCTCTCTTGGTTCAGCGTGCCAGTCAAGCCAAAGCTGAAACTCCTTGGAATGACTTGAATGTGAAAACTGCTAAAACGTGGGTGGCCTTTGCAGGGCTTAATGAAATTCTTCTTTGCAAATGTGCTTCCAACTGCGACTACTTTTCTTTTTCTTCTTCTTTTTGCTCTAACAGATTTACAGATTTGATTTCTGCAGCAGCAATGCACTCGTCTTTAATCAAACATTGATTTAAATCTTAAACAAATGATTAAATCAGGAGAGACTGGGCATCACAGACTACTGTTTTTGCCTCTCTTTTTTTTTTAAGATTGTGATTTTTTCTTTAAAGAACCACCGGCTGATTTTGAATTGTTGTTAATTTTACCTAAATGACAGTAGAAAATTGTGATTTAGTCATAAAATCCAAAAGTGGAGTTTTGTAAACCTTTTGAAAACGTTATCTTGCCAATTATAACCTAGATGTTCAGTATTTAATGTTTGTTCACTCTGTCTCCCAAAGATTGTATTCAAATGTCTTTTTGTTTTTGGCTTCTGAACAATACACTTATTAACCCAAACTGTGTTGTTTTATTGAAGTTTCGCTTGCCTTTGGCGGAGTCGCTGAAGAGAGGGAGGGGGACACGATGTCTAATCCAGGACAGGGAGAACTTTGAGTCATCACTTCTGCTCGTTGCTCACCAGCAAGCTGGCACACATACCTGTGCTGTTTATTTATAGTGGATAAACGGATAAGACCCATGTTTGTTTCCAAGGCGTGTCTTCCATCAATTAGTAATAAATGCTGTGGCGCAGTTTCACTCAGATAATGAGGCGGGATCAATATTAACAATGATGAGGGACTTTGCCAATAAACCGGTCAGAAACTGCTGCTGTGGTTTGGGTGTGTTAAGATACTGACAACTACAGCAGCCACCAGATTATTCCAAGTAGACATTTTTGTTACTGTTGTTAGCATGTTAGCATATTCAGGGCTGTGTTTAGAGATGCTGGACTTACCGGGAGTTCTTTAGCAGAGCCTGATCACAGTGACGCTGGTGAATAAAAGGTTAAAAAAAAGAACTTATTCCTCAGCACGTTATTGAGTAGGAATCATTTTCCATCACTGTTTTGGCGCCCCCTGTAGTGCAGCGCTCCTATGCCTTTCATAGTGCATACCCACTTTTTGCGCCACATAAGAAGTCATGAAAAAACTTTTGGTCTTAAACATGTTAATCACAAATCTTAAACCTGTCGTGGCAGGACAATTTAATCTCGTATATTCTCCCAAAGTTTTATGTCAGGGAAAAGTCTGAGTCACGCGCAGACATCTTCACCCTTGTGTGACACGAGACGGTTGCGCTACTGGTAACTAGCTGCTAATAGACACTTGCTAGGTGGCCTCTTTTTTTCTTTTTGTCTGTTATGGGTATGTACAAATTTATAGCAAGCTGCCTGAACAATGTTATGCGCATAAAAAAACCTACTTTTAAACTTGGCATTTGGAGATTAAGGCTGTAAAGAAACATACCGTCACATTCCTAAAAATAATGGCTCGAGTAAATGTTTTCGCCAAAAGTGTTTTGTTTTATTTTTTGCCTAAAAGATCTTGTGGGAATAAAAAGAGGTGGCGATTTTTTTTTTTCTTTTTTCCGCCCAAATTATTTTTGGTTTTTTTTTAAATGACGTAGGTCATCATTTTAGAAAGGAGACGACATACAGTGTGAGAAGCACAAAGCCTCGGGAGCCACAAACATTCAGAAATTTATCAATATATGCCATGCTTGATTGTAATACAGCAAGATCCTCCCACCATCTCCTATATTTATATTTTTGGGGGCTTCAATTTAATTCAAAGTGGGATTAAAGACATCTTAGGTCTTAAATTTGACTTGCTGATCCAGTGAGCAGAAAAATGTGACAGTCAGGGTTGAACTCCTGAGTGAAGCTATATGGCCAGGAGGAAGAAGTTTTTAAGCTCTGCTGTTTATCTTTATTGGTGTGGCAGCGAGATGCTATTTGCGCCTCCTTGGATTTACACAAGCAGAGTCCAAAGGCTGCACATAAATTCATTTTACCTCTGACCCTGGAAAATCTACGTCAAGGGTGTTTATGTAAACTATTAAAAAACAGAAGCATCGATGCTGATGTTGTGGCAGCTCTCTATACTAAAATTCATAGATTTAGCCTCAATATTTGGTTGCCTGTTTTCCGCTGGGTCAATCTAGAGCTGCTTTAAGCACGGTGTTCCAACAAAGGCAGTGTTTTCACAAAAGTTTATTTCAGGTTGAGGGAAAAGGTTTGACCAAACGCCACCCTGGGGACGAGGGCGGATTCAGAAAGAGGTCATTAAAGGGGAAGACAGCTGATCACCTCTCCAAGTTTCATTTCCTTTCCGTCAGAGCCAGTCCAAAGTCAAAGCACCATAAACCGTCCATCAGTCATAGAAGAGCTGTGTTTCCTCCTTCCTTATACTGAGTCGGCTGCTAAGCGAGCTCAAGCCAAGTCGGGAGGCTTAATGAGGATCACGGACTAAAGGATCCAGGGGTATACTTCCTAATTATTTTTGGTTTATGGTATATTTTTCTCTCTTACTTTTTTTTCCCTCTAAATATTTGACATTTTAACTCAGAACTCACAAGTGGACTTTGTTGAACACAATGAATTACGGTGACACAGCTCAAAGTTAAGAAACTTGTGGATTTCACATTTGGATTTATTTCAGGGAGCTGGAAAAACCTAATTCAAGATGCTGAGAAAGGTAAGACTGAAGGATCTCGTGTTTATACTTTATGTTTAAAAAGTTATATTATCAGAACTGGCTGTTATATCACCTCTGTGTCTATTCATAAAACCTAGCCATATAATAACCTATAGAATACCAGAAACTACACAAAGCCGTTGATGAGTTTGCCATTGTCACGGGCCGTTTTGTTTCCAGGGAGAATGGGTCTGGGTGGACTCAAAGATCGGGGTCCACATTGGAGCCCGGGTCAAAGAAACGCCATCTGGTCAGAGGCTACTGGTGGATGATGAGGGAAATGTACGTAACCTCTGATGACAAAATGGAGAAGAAGAAAAAAAACATCTCCATCTGGCACTGAGCGCGTTTTCTCTCAATGTTCCCTCAGGAGCGGAAACTGTCGCTGGAGGAGGAAGCCTCGCTCAAGATCATGCACCCGACATCTGTGGAGGGGGTGGATGACATGATCAAGCTCGGGGACATGACGGAGGCCGCCCTCCTCAGGAACCTGCTGCTCAGACACAAGCAGGGCTACATCTACGTGAGTCACACGCTCACTCAGGAAAACACCGTGGATGATTTTCCCTTTCGGTTCCAGAGAACACGCCATTTTACACACCAGTTTGTTCATGCAGTCATCTTTTAGAGGTTTCCACATAAAGACAAGTAGAATAATTGCCAGGGTAATGAAATTATATGAGTATTCGACTAGCTAAAATATTTTTATTGAGCCACCAGGCTGACATAGCACACTAGTTCCTCAAATGTCTTCCTTTGGAAATGCAATTTCTACCCAAAAATACGTTTAGTGGATCTTTTTAGAATAAAAGATGAGACCAAAATAAATAATAATTTTCCCCATCTTTTAATAAACACATACTCTACTTAAAGGAAAAATAAATCTGTAGAAAAAAAAAAAAAAACTATGTGGCTGCTATAACCTGGTTGTGTAAGTGTACGCCCTTTAGTACTCGGCCACAGCCAACAGCTAGCTATTAGAACATTGGGACAGCAATTGGGGCAGCTATTGTTGTGTACCACAACCTGGTACACAACAATAACAATAGCTAATAGATTACAAGCTGTTAGCTAACAACAGCTAATGACCTCTCTGCAATAGCTTTAGCTAAAGATAAGCAACTATGCAAATTTCCCAACAGAGTGTTTCACTTTATTCCTGGTTTATCAGATTTTCTACAACTGATGGCAGCTGTGAACTAAAAAGGACTGGATGCTGAAAACATTAAAACATATTCTGTTTTGAACTGTACAGAATATATCACATTGAAGGTGGGGGAAAAAAATGGAAGTAATCTCAACAAGGTTGTATCTCAGAGGTTTTCCAAACGAAAACCAGCTGAGCTCTGGATACTCAGCGTGAAGGAGTTTTATTTTTCTGCATTTATTCTATAGTTTCTATTCATTTTTACAATTTATATATTCATAAATAAGGAGCTTTTGATCCTTCTCTTCATACCAAATCATATTTTCTTCTGCTGACCACAGATCTTTTTGTTTTTGTTCTCCAGACCTTCATCGGTTCCGTTTTGGTGGCAGTGAATCCCTACCAGGACTTTCCAATATATTCACCTGAACAGGTAGGTTTGTGCCTCTTATCTCCATCCATCACACAACCTGCAGCCGTCTCCACCAATCACGTTCCCGGTGTGAACCTCCTGCCGTTCTGCAGGTGAATTTATATCACAGCCGGAAGCTCGGAGAACTCCCCCCGCACATCTTTGCCATCGCTGAGTCCTGCTACTTCAACATGAGGCGCAACCTCAGAAACCAGTGCTGCATCATCAGGTCAGAGACTGATGCGCATTGCCTTGGGTTACGCCGCGCTTGCTTTTTTATTCCTGTTCATCCATGTTCTCTGCTTTTCTTTCAGCGGGGAATCCGGAGCAGGGAAGACGGAGAGCACAAAACTGATCCTGCAGTACTTGGCGGCAGTCAGCGGGCAACTCTCCCAGCAATCGATCGAAAATCAGATCCTGCAGTCCAACCCGATTCTGGAAGGTATGGCAGCAGCACCTTTAGAGTGTTTTCACAGCTGACAGTCCGGTAGATCTGGTTCAATTGGGAAGCAGTGTTGGAACGTTTGTTACGTTTTCAGATGGTGCGGTTCACTTTCACACTGCACTGTGTCAAACGATACAAACTAGTTGAAGAACCTGTTTCCCTCCTCACCTGTGGATGCGCTGCACCAAGAACCGCTGAAGGAAACGACACAAAAACCTCAGAAGAAGACACTGAGTGCCAACTTCCTGCTTCAGAAAACGTTAACAAAAATGGAGTGGCATCAGATTTGAGCAGTTGTAGGATGGTTGCTAAAAGACCACAAGCTATCGCTGGACACAAGCGTTTGTTTTTGGTGTTATTTACCCAGAATGCCCTGCGTTGTTGGCTGCTGCCTGCTTTTAGAGCAGTCTCTGGTTCGCTCGGCGTTCACACATGCATTTGAATCACGCCTGAGTTCACTTCAATCAAACTGATGTGGACCGGAGTTTGCTTGTTTTAGGTTCCCGTCAGAATTGGATTGTGCGTTCACACCTCCACCAAACGAACCGGACTTTCTATTCAAACGAACTAGAGTTCTATTAAAGCGGACTAAACAAAGCTGGTGTGAATCCGTTCTTAGCTGCCCTTAGGCTCGTGTGAACAAAAAAAAGCAGTCGTGGATTTTTATTTTGTTTTTTTAAAAACACCATGGTTTCCTGTTCCTTTCAGCTTTTGGGAACGCCAAGACAATCCGCAACGACAACTCCAGCCGCTTCGGCAAGTACTTGGAGATCTTCTTCAACCAAGACGGGGTGATCGAAGGCGCTCGTGTGGAGCAATACCTCCTGGAAAAGTCCCGAGTGTGCCATCAGGTGAGGTAGCTCCGTCCAAACAGATCCTGCCTGTCTGTTATCTCTGTGGTGGGCAGGTCGGTGCTGTAAACTCATAAAATCCCCCGGAGGATATCTCTGGAGTGTGTTGTTGGTGTTTCATTGTGCTTGGTGAGATTATTCAATAACTGTTATGAGGAGGAAAAACATGATATTAATCATAATCCACTCTAACAGAAAAGCTCGAGCATATTTGGTTTGCTCTTCTGTCGCCATAAACTTTTATTTTTCTCACCGTCTCAGGCCTCACAGGAGCGAAACTACCATATATTTTACTGCCTGTTGGCAGGAATCAGCACTGAAGAGAGGAAGTCTTTGAGGCTTGATCGTTCCAAGGAATATAACTACATTACCAAGGTACTCCGAATAATAGTCACACTACATTCTGGGAAACGGACGCACCCCTCACGACATTGACATCCACCAGTTGCCCGCAACCGAAGTCTCTTGTGTCCTTTAGGGCAACTGCATGGTGTGCGAAGGCAGAGACGATGCTAAAGACTTCAACTTCATCCGCTCGGCCATGAAGACGCTGAACTTCTCAGAAGACCAGTTCCAGGAAATCCTCAAGCTGCTGGCGGCCATGTTACACCTCGGAAACGTCAGCTTCAAGGGTGAGCGCCGCTAGTGGTGGCTTCACGCAGTCCTACTTTACCGCAAAATTCACAACATCACGGCTGAAGCTGGAACTCTGTTTTTAAGGAAGCAGAAATGGAATTAATTAACACTAAGAATATCACGAATACAAATGACTGGAAACTTGAAGTGCTTTTTAATGTTACTCACATCTTATTATATTTGTAAAGCAGGTTTCAGCAACAAAACAGCTCAAAGTGCTTTACACCATAGAAACATCGTACAGAAACCAGAAACAAGCACTAAACATTACATCTGAATCATCAAGCAAAGATACATCACACATACCGATCAATGTTCCAGTTATTATTAATCAAAGGTGGCTCTAAAATGGGTTTTTAGCCTGGATTTAAAGAAACTTTAAGTGTTTCAGAATCTTTGCAGTTTTCTGGAAGTTTCTTCCAGATTTGTGGTGCAGCTCTTGAACTTTTTCACGGTTGCAACGAAATTTTATGCGTTCTGTTGTTTTTTTTTTTATTTTTTTATCAGATAGTCTAACATAAAGTTGTGGAAGGGAAATGGTTATTTGATTTATTTCAATTAAAAAAAAGGAAAATGTGGCTTGGGTTTGTATTTAGCTTTACTTCTCTACTGGAAAGTTTCTACCGACATAAAAACTCTAAAATCGTATTCAAATTGGAAGGGGAGCATTTGTGAAAAGCATTTTTGAAGATTCTCAGTTAGATTTAGGTCTGGACTTTGACTATACCATTCTATTTTTATTTTTAAATGTGTCTTGTCCGGCGGTACTGTTTACCTCTTCAATATTATTGTCTTCAATATTATTTTATAATTATTTTTACCTTATTAAAGAGGTAAAAACAATAACTATCTTAAGAAATAAATCTTTTCAGTTTTGATAAAAATAAACAGATACTGCGACAGACTGGCGACCTGTCCAGGGTGACCCCGCCTCTCGCCTGGAACGTTAGCTGGAGATAGGCACCGGCACCCCTCCCGACCCCAATAAGGGACAAGGGTGTAAAGAAAATGGATGGATGGATAAACAGATAAATAAATGCGGCCCTCCAATTCTCTCAACTTAACAATTTTGGCACAAAAGGCAAAAACTGTGATCTACACTGATTTAAGAGTTTCACAGTAAAGGGGTTGGACAAACACTCTCCTCACTTTCCTAGGCTGATAGGGGTCAAAGGTTAAATCTCCTAACCATACACTGAAGTTTCTAGTTGCACCATCGTTATAATAACAATAAAATAAATAATTACATTCTTTCAGCTCTTAAAACGGGGTGAATGGAGTCTGCGGTGCAGCACCGCGCAGGTTTACCTCTTGGTTTCTTTAGACACAGATAAGGAGACGAGCTTGAAAACAGAAAATCCTCCATTAGGAGCAATAAAAACATAATTTTACTGGCCCCTACAGATTGTGACACAGTAAAGTTACACCCTCACACCGTATCTGGAATGAGCTGTAAGCTTTAAAACGGAACCAAGCTGAAATGTTTTATAGAATTAAATTCACTTCATGACTATTTATCATTTAGTAAAATAACAATACACACTTTTAAAATTCGTGGTGGTTCAAGTTCATGCCATTGTAGTCATTTGTGTGTTTTTTTGTTTTGTTTTTTGTTGCATGCGACCAGGCTCCGTCATCCAGAACCTGGAAATCAGTGACGTGGGCGAGTCGGAGAACTTCACCATCGCCTCGTCGCTGCTGCAGGTAGGCGGCCGGGCCACCGGCGTCCACACGTCCTCATAGCTGTAAATACGCCGCCGCTCCTGGTTGGATTTTAACATGCGCTCGCCCGACAGGTGCAAAGGTCCGTCCTGGCCGACAGTCTGACGCATCGCTCCTTTATGACCAACAGAGAGCGAGTCACTAAGGCCCTCAGCGCCGAGCAGGCCACCGACTGCAGGGACGCCTTCGTGAAGGTACCAAAGTTTAGCCACGGACTATAAATCACAGCCGTCTGTTTCCTTATTGAGCCCTAAATCAGGACAACAATGGCACAACTGTGTTATGGTCCATCGTATAAGCAAAGGGAGCCAGTTAAATCTGTCTTAGAGCACCAACTGCCTTGACGGAAAGAGCTACTCAGTGAAATGTAAAAAAAATTATATCTTTATAACTTCTTTGCATTTTTTTAAGGTGACTGCATGGCTGTGGCTGCATGACGGAGCAGTTACAGCCCCATAAACACCAATATTGCCTTGAATGACACATCAGCTTCTTCGTAAAACTGTTTACATAAAGAAGTGTGATTTTATCACTAAGCTGGAAGTGAATAAAGTGGATCGGTGCGTCACTAAAAACGTCTTTTATTTATTCTGTGATTTTTTTTTCTCACAGGCAATCTACAACAAACTCTTCATATGGATCGTTGGAAAAATCAACAGTGTCATCTATGAGAAACTGTCCGACAAACCCAGTTCTTCGCTCCTGTCCATCGGCCTGCTCGACATCTTCGGCTTTGAGAACTTCCAAACAAACAGGTCGAAAGATTTTTCCGCTTGCTATTGAATTTTACAAACTTCGCTACGGTTACAGTATATCTTATAAGTGTTTTTTTTTTTGTTTTTTTTTCTTTTACCAGTTTCGAGCAGCTTTGCATCAACTTCGCTAACGAGAAGCTGCAACAGTTCTTCGTGGCCCACATCTTCAAGCTGGAGCAGAAAGAGTACCAGAAAGAGGGCGTGCTGTGGAACAACATCCAGTTCACCGACAACCAGAAAGTCCTGGAACTTCTGGCCGGGAAGCGGTGCAACGTGCTCGCTCTGATCGACGAAGAGAGCCACTTTCCGCAGGTACGCCGAGCGGGCCTTGGGTCTACACTTCTTAAATGATTAAGAAAACCACTTCTCAGTTTTCACTCTGCTTATGCCGCAGGGGACAGACTCCACCCTGCTGACCAAGTTGAACAAAGAACACCAAGGAGACAAGGACTACATCGGTTCCAAGCGCGAACACGAAACAGACTTTGGAATTCGCCACTTCGCCGGCCCCGTTTACTACAACACCAACGGTAACGCAAACCGCTAAGCAAAAATAAATAAATTAATAAATCGTGATGCTGGACTTCTCGGAATAAGAAGATGATATTTTTATTAATGTTTTCCTCCCTCTGTAGGATTTCTGGAAAAAAACAGAGACGGAGTCAGTTATGACATCATTAAAACGATCGGCGTCTCCACCAATAAGCTCCTCCGGGAGATCTTTGAGAAGGACATGCCAACCAACGGACTGAAGGCAGCTAAAAACGCAAAGTTCATCTTGTCGCCGCAGAACTCACCACGGGTAGGAAGCCATGTCTTCCTTTCAGCTTCATACCTGATATCAACAGATATCAGTAACACCACAACTGTTGTTTTCTATTTATTTTACACAATTAAATACAAAAAACTCCCAAAATAAACCAGGAAATTGCATTAATAGAATTAAATTAATTTAACAGTAAGTAATATTATCACATACAACCTGCATATATTAAGAGATTTAAATCTCTGCTTAAGGTCCTATTTGTAAATATCGGAAATCAGATCAAAATCTGCCAGATTCGTCAACCCCTAATGTTCCTCGACTTCTCATTTATCTTCCCCAAGTTACTTTGTTTCCACAGATACTGGCGTCCTAAGCTTTCCTTTTGTTGTCTCCGCAGCTGCAGAACGACAAACGCAAGCAAATGCCGACGCTGAGCGGTCAGTTCCGAGTGTCTCTGGACTCCCTGATGAAGGCCCTGTCCGTCTGCCAGCCCTTCTTCATCCGCTGCTTCAAACCCAACAACGACAAGCAGTCCAAGGTGAGCGACCGTCCGCCGCCACGGCACAGATAACGCACGGCAAACACACGGATGGTCTTCAGTGTGGATAAACGGAGCTCTGTGTGCATGGGATAAAACAGACTGTTTAAGTATATCCTAGTGTCATGGTTCTAAATCTTTGGGTACAAATCCCACTGGTGCCGCCCTGATCATTTATCAGCGAGGTTGTGCGATTGTTACAACTATAATCCTTCAATCAAAAGAGGAAGAAATGAAAACTTTATTGCCTGCCATGCGTTTTCTGCTGAAAGTTCTGATCTGTCGCATCTCTTTGACACTTTGGATTTCATTTTCATTACCTCTCTCATTCTGAAACTACAGCTTCCATCGAGTCTTTGCTCAGTCACAGCTTTCACTCTGAAGAGTGTCGGTGAAGCGACACGGTGCCACGTCACGTTTCCTCAAATCTGTCTGATTTCAGACAAGGCACCAATTTCTTGGTGCTTCAAAAACAGAAAATATACACGAATCTTCACTCACTCCGTTTCCCTTGCAGAAATTTGACCGGGAGCTGTGCATGCGCCAGCTGAGGTACTCCGGCATGATGGACACCATCCGCATCAGGAAGCTTGGGTATCCCGTGCGTCACAAATTTGAGGACTTCCTGAGCCGCTACCGAGTCCTGCTGAAGACCACCGTCTGCGATCCCAAAACCGTTGAGTCGCCTTTTTTATTCCTGGACTTTGAACAATTTTTCTCCCAAAACGGTTTCATATGGGCGTTAGGAACTGTGGATGTGAATATGTAACATAAAATCGCTTGACTCTCCCCACAGACCGACGCCTCAGTCTGTTGTGAAGCCATCTGCAAGGCTGTAATCAAAGGAAGGGACGAGTGGAAAATTGGAAAGAAGAAAATCTTTCTAAAGGTATGAAAAGAATAAGATTAAAATCTGGTGTACAGTTTATGAATCAGTCAAATCACTGCAGTTTTTTCTATCTGTTTATTGCCAAATTACATCATTCAGTTCCTCCAGTGTTTCAGTGTCAACACAGATCCCCGCATTTTTTCGCATGTAACTGTGATTTATTGAAAGTCTTTCACAAAAATGGTCAGAAACAATTTTCCAGCCATTTTGCAGAACAATCAAAACGACTGATTGTTCTGCAAAATCAGCCACACAACTGAAGTAATGATGTTATCTTCAGTTGTTATAAAAATTCTATATTGATGAAATATGACCTAAAGGAAATTTGACTTTGTAATTCAACACCTTCAAATTTAGTCTCTGTCTCTTTAAGAAGCTTCTGCTCTTTCCGAAACGTTGCCTTTCAGGAAGTCATCACAACATGGCTCCTCTATTAACCATTTAATGTTTTTACCAGTGTTGCACTGGGAAGTAGCTCGTATAAAGAGCAGATGTGGAGTTTTACCAGGTGTTTGCTATTTGCTATGAGAGGAGGAGCTGCTCTGTAAGGCAGAAACTCAGAAACTGCAGCTCTGAGGAGGAGCTGAATGGTTGCCATAGAGATTAAAGTATTTCTCAAACATGCATTTAAGAATAAAAGCAAATACGCCAGGCCCGTTTTTGATGATGGAAAAACATAATCTTTTTTGATGTAAATATATAATACTGCCCCTTTAAGTGATTGCTAACTCCCACCTTCAGGGGGCAGTATGTCTTACTTTTACGACACTGCTGCCTCAAGTCACCATCTGTAATCAAGTGGAAAGTAGGAAAAAGTCACATTTACAATCATGTAAGCGCAGATATTGGAAAATTCAAAAAAAAATATTGCAAAAAATAAAAATAAAAATCATCATTAAAAAAAAAGTGAAATCCCAGAGGGACTGATCAATGTGAAAAGACGATCAATAATAGTTCATTTTAAAAAGACTTCAATTAAAAGAAAGTAAAAGTTTGACAGTTTGTGAATGGGTTCACTTTGATTTTCCCTAAAATGAAAATGATTTTGAAACCCTTTGCTCTGTCTGATTATGTCAGTTTTGAAACTTTGTTATCTGAATCAGAATCATCTGAATTAAATCATTAGTTTTTTGCTGTTTTTTTCCCAGGATGCCCACGACGCTGTTCTGGAAAATCTCCGGGAAGCAGAACTGAGCAGGGTGGCCGTGGTGATCCAGAGGGTTATGCTGGGAATCAAAGACAGGTGCAGCAAGAAGAGCTGAAATCTTAAACCGAAATGTGAACAGCCCAATTAAATTTATCTCCCTCCCTCCCCTTTCCTCTCTCCACCCGCAATAACTGATAGGAATATCACTGCAGCACATCTACAGATAGTGATTTACTGCCATCTATATTGCCTGGATAAGCGAGATGTTGCATAAGAACACGTGAAGAGATGCTGATCATGAGAAATGTTTATTCAACGAATCGAATCTGCTTTTTCAGAAAGCTCTTCCTGAGGAAACGGGGCGCGGCCGTGGTGCTTCAGAAGCAATGGAGAGCTTACAGAGAGAGGGTGGTGCAGAAGAAGGTGTGATGGTTTCTAGCTTCCAGTTGGCCTTTGGAGTGTGGACCTTACTCATTGAAGCTGAGATCGACCTATTTTTGCTAACTTTTTTTTGTTCTGTTTTGTTTTTTTCAGATCCAGCAGGGTTTCGGGCGCCTGGTGTCAAAGGTCCGCGGTCGGAAGCTGAAGTCTCAGTTCCAGAGACGGCGAGCGGCTGCCGTCGTCATCCAGAGCCAGGCATGTGCTCCGAATACCGAGTGACCACGAGAAAACAAAAGCTCACCCAGGCCTGTAACTATGACAAATTTTCCTGGACGATAAATTGTCCGAGAAGTTTTCGCCATAAGCAACAATTTTCAAGTAATCTAATGCTAGTGACATAATAATAACAACGCAAGAACCCGTTCTCAAAAATCAGTCAACTTGAAATTTAATGAACAATCTTGTTGGCACTGGGAACTGGAAGACATTTTAAATACCCAAAATAATAATAATAACAAAACAAAACTACAGGAACAACAAATAAAATTAATTATAAAGTTTCTGTAAACAAAGTTGCCCTTCAAAAAAGGGGCCTAGCTGATCATCATGCAAATGGAATTTATTGAGCTTGTTTCAATTCAATACAATGAATTAATTTATTCATTGCTAATCGCGACAAGCCTAAGTGCACCCTCTACCAAATATGGAGCTTTACAGATCAGGACAAAAGTGGATAAATAAGATTAAAAAGGTTCTAAAACCCATTGAACTCTACCCTCAGGTGTCCAAAAACACGAAGCAGACGACACACTGTCACTATTTATAAAGCCAGACACGACTTTATCAGCCTCACACAACTGTGGAGGGATTTCGTCCCACCCTCCCCACTCAACGCTTCAGTCCATTGAGTCTTGGAGACATTTATTTAAAGCTCAGGCCAGGCTGAAGTCTGGATACCGACTGGTGACGTTAGTAAACCTTCATTCAAGTCTTCCTCTCATAGATTTGCCGCTGTGTTTGGGATCGCTGTGCTGTTGGAACTAAACAACTTCTCGACTGTTTCTGAAATGCGTCGACATGCTAAAGCCAATCGATTTGCTGCAAAGAGCCGAGGGCCTTTCCCACCACTGTGCTCGACGGTTTGCCAGTGTTTGCTTGTGCCGACATGTTGCGTTTGGCTTTCTTCAGACTTGGCCCTCTGGATCTGCTCTTATCTGTTCAAAGCACATTGCGTCCAGAAGTTCTGCAGTTCATTTAGATGCAACTTCGCAAACCTTTAAGTCAGTGTTTCTCAAACTTTTTCCAGGGTGAGGACCACTTCACCCGTTTAACAAACCTAACTTGAAGTTGGCACACAACTACACAATCTGAAATGAAAATATTAGTGTCTTAACTCCCTTATTGTTGTTCATCCTGTTAAACTTGAGTTGCTTTGGCAGAAACAAAAAGATCTTCTTCTGCACCACTAAATACAAAAGTTATCCATCCATTTCTATCAATTGTATTTATTTACCAATGAAATATTTTGAATAAATAAATAAATAAATAGTTGTTGAAGTGCAAGCAAAGCTTTACAAGCAGGCCTGCCACGATAACAAATTTAGCTGAGCAATCAATTGTCTCAAAAATTATTGCGATAAACAATAATATTGTTTGAAGACTCATTTAGATAGAGAAGATTGATTTATCTGACTACCTGATGCAACAGTCACTCCTCCCTTACACTACGGAAATGAGGAAAGGAGGGTCAGTGGAGTTGAGCCTTTTTTCATTCAGTGTCAATAGAAAAACAAAAAGACAGGAAGAAACGATAAAGCCGACAAATTAAAATGAGATCTATCATTTTAATTTATTGTGCGATTTATTGCTTTGTTGTTTATCGCGACAGGCCTAACACAAGCACGCAGAGTAGTAAAAAACAAATAACATTTCTCACTAATTGAGACCAGCAAAGAGCCGTTAAAAAGAATCGAATCGCTCGTGAACGACACATCAAAGCCCTCAGCAGGTTTAACTTGGCTTCCTCCTATCATATGAATAATCCTGTCGTTTTCTTTCTGATGGTCCTTTGAAAACATAGTGTGTTCCTCTTTATCTTATTCATATTTAAATATTCTATGGTGGATTTCACCCTTCAAATATTTTAACTGCAATTTCTTGTGATGAACTGACCGTAGGTGCGAGGCTACCGGGCGAGGAAAGACTACCGGCAGAAGAGAGAAGAAATCGCCCATCAGGCTATGCTCTTAGAAATGGAGAGGCAGGAGGAAGAGGATCTCAGTGAGGAACTCCATCAGCGGCTGATGCAAGTCGCTGAAGAGCAGGCCGACATAGAATCACAAAAATCTGGCCGATCTCACGAATCGAAGAAATCAAGTGAATCTGAGAAATCTAGTGAAGCGGAGAAATCTAGTGAAGCGGAAAGCTCCAGTGACTCTGAATTGGAGGACGGCTCAAATAAAAACCTCCGACTCTTTGATGAAGACGCAGAAGACAAAAGATCAGACAATGAGGTCAGGCGACTACTCTGTTGTGTTACGGGGATCCACCACTGCTTTATTAGTTGTCCATAACATTTCCTTTGACCGTCTGTTTCCTCTGAGTAGGACGAGGACAAGGAAAGCCTTCACAGCTCGAAGGAGATGACGGTCGTCGTCACGCCGGCCTCTAACTCGGCGAGCTCCACGCCGTCGCTGGACGAGGAGGAAGAGGAAGAGATTGATGACGGCTTTGACGACGAGACCGATATATTCTCCTTTTACAACTTCAGCAAGCGCCACTTCCAGAAAGACGAGGACCATAAGTACACCGCACAGAGGCTGAAGCAGCCGCTGCTGCACCACGAGGACGAAGCAGACGCCCTGGTGAGACGAGGCGGTAGTATTAATATCTCGGGGTGTTTTCGCACCAACCATGTTAACTGAACTCTAGTTCGTTTGTCTAGAACGTATCGAACTCTTGTCCACCTACAAACCCAGGTCTAGGTTTGGTTGAGGTGAACTCCGGCGCGGTTTGAATGCATATGTGAACGTCAAGCAGACTGGACACTACTCCAAAAGCAGGAAGCAGACAATAGTGCTAGGCATTGTGGGTAAATAGAACCAAAACAAGCATGAGAGTCTAGCTGGGAAACAGCTAATAGTCTTCTATCAACCACAAACGAGAAATCCTACAGCCGCTAAAATACTCCACTTTTTTGTACATTTTGCAAAGAAGGAAGCTCTGTTCATGCTTTCTTCTAAGGTTTTCCTCGTTTCATTCAGTGGTTCTTGGTGCAGCGCCCCCACAGGCGAGGAGGGTAACAGGGTTTCCAAAGGGTTTAATCTGTTTGACAATGTAGTGTGAAACCGTAGCAAACGTTGCAACTTTGCTCCCCAATCCAACCGAGTCTACTGGACGTCTGCCTCACACTCAGTGTTCTCCCTCCGCCAGGCGTCTCTGACCGTGTCCTGGATCATCATGCGGTTCATGGGCGACATACCGGAGCAGAAATCTACAGACACCCTATCTCAGCATTCCAGCACCATGTCCCAGAGCACCCTGTCCCGCCTGCTGCCAGGCAGGCAAGGCCGGAGGCTGAGCAACCTGGTGGGGCTGGATCAGGTAAGCTCCTGAGAAACAAGAAATAAGAAAAATAAATAAAAACATTTTCTTTTATCAGTGGTCGTTATTTCATCTTTATCCACACATTTCTGAACAGAAAATCCTGAGGAAGAACAAGAAAAAGTTTGGCGCTGGGAACAGAAAAGCCTCAGCCATCCTGGAGGAGGTTTGAACCATATTTGTCTCTCTTCCAGTTGGTTCTTATTCTCGGTATTATTTGCGTTTATAACTTCTCTGTTTTGTTTCCTCATATTTCTCAGCCAGAGAACCTGACCGAGGACGAGGACATTCTGGTGGGAGAGAGCACGACGCTGTATCGGCAGCTCACGCAGCTGGAAAAGCTGCACATTATCGTTGGATATGGCATGTCACGGCAAGGCATAAGGTAAAATGTGAACGCAGCTGGTGAAACATTATGTTTTGGTGGAGAGTAGCGGTAGTTTTTTTTTTTTTTTTTTAAAAATATATATATATATATATATATATTTTTTTTTTTTTTTGCCTTTTCTTTACATTTTTAGGTGAGAGATATACTCTCAGATCTGAAAACAGAGGGAA
>NW_015114247.1:34704-47378 GCF_001443285.1 Poecilia latipinna | reverse complement strand
TTTCTGACCTTCCTTTGAACTTTTAGGGATGAGATCTACTGTCAGATCTGCAAACAGCTGGTGAACAACAGGAACAGGAAGAGCTGCATGCAAGGCTGGGCTCTCCTCTCCCTCTGTCTGGGGATCTTCCCTCCAACGAGCCTCTTCATGGAGGTCAGCAGTCACTGCTCAGACATTCAGATGTGGTACTATGTTCACTGGGTTTAAAAAAGTAGCTACTTTAAAATGTAATTTAGCTCCAGTTGATGTTGTGACGGTGTCCTGGAAGAAACTGTTCACCTTCCAGCAGGACAAGGACCCAAAACATGTAGCTTGAGCAACTATATGATGACTGAGAAAAAAATCACATGTGTGTGGCATGATCTAGTCAAGACCTGAGTCCTTCTGTTTAAGGATGTCTAAATTGAGTAAATCAGAGCTATTCTGGAAAGAAAACAACGCTCAGGATCGGTTCTCTTAGTCTCCGGAGCTTTTAGATCCATCCTTCCTCACACATTACTCAGTCAGATTCAGTCTAAGTGACCAGTTCTACGTCAAATTCTGCTCTAGATGCGCAATGCTTGTAGAGTTCACAACCCAAAGGATATGCAGCTGCCCCTGCAGCAGAAGTTGAAAAAAACGTGTCCTTTTCTTAATTATTCACAGTTTCCCATTTCTTTTTTTTTTTTTTTTTGTAAATTCCTTTAGGTTTGTTGTTTTAATAGTACCAAAGCTATGAATGGCAAGATGTGACTTTATTTTCCCCCTTTTTTTTAGCCTGTTGAAAGAAAGAAAAATGGGAGTTAATTTTCAAAGTCATAGTTTCACGATGTCATTCATTCATTCATTCATTCATTCATTCATTCATTCATTCATAAATATCACAGTTTCACACTAAATTGACTAGAAAGCTAAATATTTAGTTGACAAATTAACTATTTAGCTCCATACTGAATATCTAGTTAGCAATCTAAGTAACCTAAATATTTAGTTAATCTGCAAACTAAATATTTTTTTATTTAGCATTAGAAAGCTAAATATTAAGCTTCAAACTAAATAATTAGTTTTACTACATACTTAGTTTGAAGTAATTATTTAGTTTTCAGATAGCATATTTAGCTTGCCATCAAAATATTTAGTTTGGAGCTAAACAGCTAGTTAAGCTCGGTTAAATATTTAGCATAGCTAAATATTTAGTCGCAAAGTAACTGTTTGGTTTGCAAGCTAAATATTTAGCTTTAAGCTAAATATGCAGCTTGCTTACTAAATATTTAGCTTGAATCTGTGACATTTATGAATGAATGAATAACTTTGAGGTGAAATGAACCAAATTATTGCTGTTGCTTTTTTTTACCGTGTAACTTTACAAACGCCACCACCACCACAGGTTTTCCATTGTAGAGCCATTGTTTCTCATCGTTTTCCACGTTTTCTGCTCTCGTCTGTCCCGCAGTGTTTGGAGAGCTTCCTCCAAAGAGGTCCATACGGTTACAGAGAGTACTGCATTGAGAGGCTGCATCGCATAGTAGCCAACGGAGAGAGAAAAGAGCTGCCCTGTTGGTTAGAGCTGAAGGTAAAGTCCTGCATCCTGATGAATTTGGTTGTAGAGTGACTCTTTCGGTCATTTTCACACATCATCATCTATGACCTCAGGCCGCCACCAACAAAGAGCCCATTGATTCGTCGGTGACACTAATGAATGGTGAAACGATCAAAGTGCAGCTGGATTCAGCCTCCACCTCCTCAGAAGTTTGCCAGGCTGTGGCTAACAAGCTCGGACTCAAGGACACCTTTGGGTTCTCCGTCTACATCAGCTTCTACGAAAAGGTTCCTGGGAGCTTCTTAGGTCATGCGGCTTCAGTGTTCCTACCTGCCCTATCACGCTGTTATATCGATGCTGATGTTTTGTCTCCAGATGTGGTCTCTGGGATCCTGCGGGAAGAACCACGTGTTGGATGCCGTGTCTCAGTGCGAGCAGGAAATGAGGAGGCAGGGCAGAGAGGAGAAGGACACGCCCTGGAGCCTCTCCATCCGCAAGGAGCTGTTCTCTCCGTGGCACGACTGCGACCAGGACGCAGTCAGCACGGATCTGATCTACAAGCAGGTCATCAAGGGCATCAAGTCTGGAGAATACGTCAGTGAGAAGGTGAGAGGCTGAAGACAAGCTTCTGTTTTCACTGTTCCTGAAGGGGAAACGTATTCCTGCAGCTTCAGACTGGTTGTAGAGATTTGGTTAAGTTGACAAATTGAATTAATGAAACATTGTAGAGCAGCAGATAATTGAATATTTCAGCAATATCTGTCAGATGCAGATACGAGAACCTAACTTAGAGCAGAGGTTCCCAAGGGATTGACGTTAGCCACTGGAAAATTCAAGATTTTTTAGATTAGCGTGTTTGGTGTCAAATCATAACCTATATATTTTGAACTATAGAAATCATACATGTTTTCCTGATCTTCTGTTTCCTTTTTCCTTTTTTTTTTTTTTCCAAAATGGTTTTAATGGTCAGTAGATGTTTGCACTAAAATTGTGAGAAGTAGTAGAAACAGAAAGTTCACCAACCACTAATTCACGTTACAAGAATCTTAGCTCTGCTCATCTTAAACACATGAAACAGCACAAGCTAATGCTTAGCACATAAAAAAAATTGCCGAAGCTAAAGCTAATCAGTAAAACGACCGTTGAGACTCAGAAACAGCAAAAATAAATTCCTCAATTTCTGATTTGAAGTTGTGTGGACAGGATGACCAAAGTCAAAAAACAGATGATGTGACGTTAATTTCATCCAAGTCATGAAAATGGGTGACTTGGTACGGCAATATTTGGTTATGATGGGCTTCTAGGTTTACAGTTTTGCCATAATCCATTTTCTGATGAACTGTATCGATAAATATTCACAGCCTGGGTTTTTGTTTCATGACCTAACTTTGCTTTAAACTACTGCTATTATCCCTGACCTGTCTCCTGTGTTCCTTGGCAGACACGACTGCTGCTGGTTCACTAATGTTCTGAGGCCTTAATGGTTTTAAACTGAGGTTGAATTTCATACAGTTGAACTCTATTAATGAATGAAGTGACTTGTAAAAGCAAACAGTGGCTCTGGATTTTACTTAGGGGGGTAAATCAGGCTGAAAGCTTTGCAAACACTTTGACAACTATGTATCCTTCCTCTTTCTACAGAACACATTGACATTTGTGGTTGATAAAATGAGAAAAGTTAGAAAAGGAAATACTCATTTTGTTTTTGCCGCTTTAAAGAAACAAATGTCACATTTATTGATATCTTTCTCAGTCTAACACAGACTTAAAAAAAAGTAAATGAATAGATTATGTGATGCAATAAAAAACATTCTGCATTCCTCAGGAGGATGAATACGTCCAGCTGGCTGCGATGCACTACTTTGTCCAGTTCGGCTCCCAGGAGCCCACCAGAGAGAGGGTGCAGAGTGTGGTCCAGGAGTGCATCACAACCACGCGGATCGAGAGCAGGTCCATGACGATGTGGATCGATCTCATCACGGAGGAACTCTCAAAGGTGAAGGCACAGAGCAGCTGTCTGAATGTTGCAGTGAAATCCACGTAATCATGAGCTGAGCTCAGACTTCGGTTCTTGTAGGAGAGCTACAGCAACGGGAGACTGCGGGCGGAAAAGGTGAAAGGAGACGTGGTGGACATCGCCCGGCAGAACTGGCCGCTCGACTTTTCCAAGCTTTACGAAGTCACAATGACGTCAGGTCGGTGGACGGAACTCGCCCTGTTAAAGACGCAGCTCAAAGCATCGTAGGAGCAAAATTACAAAACCGTGCAGAACATATTTCCTGTCATGTAGCGCCTTCCAGAGGTATTTATAACCCTCCTCATTTTGCCATGTTCCAACTATTATGTAATGGGAAAGTTGGAGGATTGTCATTTCCACAAAAATTAGATCATCTTATGCTGTGTAAAAAAATCATAAAAGCAGTTTATGCAAAATGAAAAATTCGAATAAATTGAAAGGAGCAATCAGTAATTAACTGTGCATCTCCTGCCTATAAGACTCATTATAAACTTTCAAATATATGTGAATAAAAACAGGAGCAAGTTTCTTTAGATTCTCTCTTTGCAAATCCAGACATTTTTATTATTACAAAATTAGCTTGCACTTTAACTGGGCCATTATAAACACATGAAAATGCTTCGATATGCAAACACTAAATCTCATCAAGTACTTTTGGTCTAGCTCCTACTACTACTTGAACCACTTGACAAAATTAACTTACAAGTAGCTTTCCAGCAGGAAATATGGGCTTGTTTTAAGTCAGTCATTTCTTAATATTGATTAAAAGGTTCTAGTTGTTGGTGAAATAATCTGCCAGTGGAACAAAACATTTTTCCTCATACTATAAGTTAAAATGTCTTGTTTCACTGGCTGGTTATTTCATTTACAGCTAGTACTTTTTCATCAATATTCAGGAATTATTTACTTTAAATAAATTCCTGTATTTTTGATGAAGTAACTTGTAAGTTATTTTTGTCCTATTTCTAAGTGCACTAGAAAACAGACAAAATAAATTTGGTAAGATTCTGTTTTTGCAGAGTGGATCTCTGCAGCTCCTGCAAAACAACCTCTGGCCTCTTCACTACACCTCCACAGCCATTTAGAATTGCCGACAGTAACAGTTTGCATCCTGCCGTTCATCCGCAGGACCCCCGTTGCCCAAAAGCAGATTTTTTGTGGCCGTAAACTGGAAAAGCATCGTCTTCATGGAGAGAAGGGAGAAGCTCCTGCTGGAGATTCCCTACGTAGAAGTGAAGAAAGTCCAGATGGCGAGGTAAAGCTCTGTCTCTGTGGAGCGTTTTTCTTTGTGTGCTTTTTAAAAACCATCGCAGATTTAAAACCTTTGCCGTTTCTGACGCGTGTAGCGACAGCGACCAGTCGGTGAGCGTGGACACGCTCAGAGGACAGTACACCCTGAGGTGCCAGGACGTGGCGGACATGACCAAGATGATGCAGTACAACGTGAACGGGCTGAAGCAGCGCTCCGTGTACGCTGTGGTCCAGCAGGACGTCCCCAAACAAGGTGAGGCGTCTTTAATTCCCCCAGGTCGTTTCCAGGCCGACCGATTCGATCTCCGAACTCTAACGTTCTCGCATCCACCTGCAGATGATCCCGTCTACCTGGTCTGTAAGCGGGGCGACCTGCTGCTGGTGGAAAAAGACGGCTATCCGCCGGACAGCAACTTGCTCCGAGCCGTCAACCAGAGGACCAAAAGTAGCGGGGTGGTTTACAAGGACAAGATGGAGTTTCTGCCGACTTTGACCGAACCCCCTGAGGACATGCTGGTAAAGTGACCTTCACCAATTTGGTTATTTCTTTACAAGATTGTCTTTCTGACAATATATTGACAACAAGATCCCACACGGCAAACTAAGCCTCCATGGATGGAAAACAGAACTTCATCCAACTCTTTAGATCGGATGCCGACTAGAAAACCCGTGATGAAATTCTAACTATTATCATAACCTCACTGGGAGTGTTCGGCACTCTGCTTCACATGACTCTGCCTGTGTGGTGAACCCGATCCGCTTCCTCTCCCCCTCCACAGACCATGCTCAGCCCGAAGCAGCGGAAAGCCTCCGTCCCGACCATTGTCCCTCTGGTCGAAGAGACGGTGGCTCCCGTCTCTTTGAAGGAGTTTGCTCTTGAGAATTTCAGGTAACAAGGCAGATTTTTTTGTGGTTTTTGTCTGTGTGTGTGTGTGTGTATGTGTGTGTGTGTGTGTGTGTGTGTGTGTGTGTGTGTGTGTGTGTGTGAGAGAGATTTCCCCCCGTGGTAAATTTAATGTAAACTCTTCGGATTTAAATTTAAAATATCCATAAACTGATAAAAAAGGCTGGAAAATTGGCTGGATCTGTTCATGTTGATGCATACTTTTTTAATCTGAACATTTTAATGCGTTAATGTAACATATTGTAGATTAACCAAACTGCCTGTCTTGACCTAAAGAGGAACATTTCTAAGTTAACGTTTAGAACTTCTATTAAACCTTCCTGAATATAAAAACCTGGAAAGCTGAGAGTTTTCAAGGTTTGGTTTGAGACAATAAAACATTTTTTTTGAAAACATACATAGAGTGGCGGTTTTTGATAAAGGCTATTTGGGCGGTCGCCCAGGGCGCATCAGAAAGGGGCGGAACACCCGAGAACTAGAAAATAAAATCCATCTTGTCAGTCAGTTGTTCCCTGAGCAAGTTTGCTACTTGCTCAGGGAAGCATGTATACATGCGAAGTGGAGTAAGTTTCCCTTGGTTGCTGCTGAGTACTAAGGGACTACATTAAAAATCAGATAATTTCTTGCATTTTAATTGGTTGGAGTGTTGCAGAAGGAGGGGCTTACCCTGGGCACCGTTCCTGCAAGAATCACAGTTGCATGCATATATATATTTCACGCTTACAAAGTGAGGCATAGTGATTCATTTTAGTGTCAGAGTGAGATTGTTCTGATTAAAAAAAAACATCAATTGACGGCACTCATTTTGACACAAAAATAAGTAGCATCCACGTGTTTCAGAGAAACTCTGCATGACTCTGCTGACCTGCTGACACCGTTTCGCCTTCCTCTCTCAGATCAGTCGGTAAGGGCGGCGGCCGTGGTTCCAAGGGCGCCAACAAGGAGAGGCTGTGGATTTTCTCCAAGGAGCCCATCAAACAGCCACTCTTGAAGACTTTGCTTAACAATCCAGAACTCAGCAACATGGCCTGCAACGCCTTCATTGATATCCTCTGAAAAATAATATGCTTATTTATTATTATTAGTGCTTAAATAAAAGAAACTGCCGGTCAGTTTTTGCAGGAAAAAAAAAAAAAAGACGGATTAGATGATGTCGGCATTATATGAGCAAAAACTGAAAAGTTTCCAGGTGTTAAGGGTCAGCGCTTCATGAGCGTATTTTGTTTTTATGAATAGTTTTCCACAGAACAACACCTTAGACTTATTTTAAACACGGACAGTGTGAGTCCTTGACCCGCTCTCTCACCCATCTTGAAGTACATGGGCGACTACCCCATCAAACATTCTCGAAGTCCCACAGAGCTGACTGACCAGATCTTCGGTTCAGCCACTAAGCATGAGGAGCTGCAAGATGAAATCTACTGCCAGATAATGAGACAGATGACCACCAATAACAGCAGGTGTTCCTCAGTTGATACAAATCTGATAAAAAAAAAATAAAAACATAAAAAAAAAGCTTCATAAACTAAAAAGTTAACACATTTAATCTTTTGTATTTGTGGGTTGCTTTCTCCGTGTGACCCGTAAGGATGAGTGTGGATCGTGGGTGGCAGCTGATGTGGATGTGTACAGGCTTGTTCCCGCCCGGTCCCAGATTAAGGAAACACGCGCAGCGCTTCCTGGAGTCACGGCCCAGGGACCCTCTGGCTGCTGGCTGCTTACAGAGGTTTCAGGATTTTTCCAGGTCAGCCTCAGGATAATGTGTGATGAAGGATAAATAGGCATTTATATCCTCCCACTTTACTTTTTTTTTTAAAAAAAGAAAAAAAAAACCCTTTACAATTTAAATGCATCAAAAACCACCAGAGATCAAATCTGTTAAAAAAATAAGTAAAAAGTACCAGTTTTTTTTGTGTGACAAATTAATTCCCATTGGGAAAATCAGCATTTTGACAACTTAGTGTCTCCCAACAGAGAAAACAATGGGGTCTACCAAACATGGCCCTCTTAAACAAAAAAGAGAGAAAAAAAACAGTTTGGGATGTTCATCTGGTCTGCAGACTGTCCAGACACAGACTGACTCTAATATGGTTGGACTTTGGAACACGCTAACATGCTATTATCTAAATAATTTTCTCTGAAGTTGGTGGACTTCGTCTTACAAAACTGCACAAATCATTTTCAAATCTAGACACAACCTGCCAGCTAATACAAAATATTTTCATGACAGAAAGGTTTAAGATGACTAAGGACTAGATTATTGAGCTATCTGTCTTGCTAGCTATATAGCTACATAGCTAGCTAAGTAGCTATAGGTAGGTAGCTATGTTTTTGCATAGCTAGGTAGGTGCACAGCTATGCAGCTACTTAGCTATTTAGCTAGCTAGATAATATGTGGGTCTGGGGAGTATGTTTTTTGTAAATGTTTTCCTCTGCTTTTTTCCTAAACTTAAAAGTAGTCAAATGCCTGTCAGTTTTTTGTTTTGTTTTTTCAAATTATTTTCTTTCAAACAAGAAATGTTGTTTCTGATAGACAGTATTTCTAAAGGATAATAAAACAATGTAAAGGAAGTATAAATAAAAATATTTAAATGTTCCTTCAGACTAGCCAGCAGAAGAGTCAAATCCTTCCTCTTACTGCTGATTATTTTACTTGTTTCCATTGGTGTTTTGACAATATTTTTTAGGACGATTTAGCCAAAAACTGATTTATATTTTTCCTACTTTGCTTCCATTCATCTGCTAAGACATTCTGTTTCATCAGATTAATTAATCTAAGTGTTTTTGCCCCTTCAGTAAAGCGCCCAGGACACTTCCTCCCCATCAAGCAGAGGTGGAGGCCATCCAGCAGAACAGCACTCAGATCTTCTATAAAGTCCACTTTCCAAATGACACAGATGCTGTAAGAACCAACATTAATTACTTCTCAGAAATGTGGCTCAGTGTCAACAGATTATATCATCAATTATAATGATGGTATACTGAGTTTTCGTTCATTTTTTGGATGCATTTTAAACACTAAAAGTATGTATTTATGCATTATTCTTTATAATTTGAACTCAGTTGTTTTAGTAACCATGTTGTTGCTGATGTAATTTTTATAGAATCAAGTTGATGCACAGTTTCAAGATCAGTTTAATGGAAACCTTGACAGTATATATGAAAAGAAAGTATACCTTAATTGAATTATTTTTATACATGAGGACATCATAAGGAGGATCTGGTCATTACCATCTGACCAGCAGTCCTTACAAACATAGCTTTTTCATTTCGACATATTCTTAAGTAATCAATTACTTGGTGGGATCTTTAGTGATTTTTACGCTTCGTGTTTTAAAGGGGCAGTATTATGTAAAATCTTATTCCCTCATCAAAAACATACCTGGAGTGTTGACTTGATTCTTTCATGCATGTTTGAGAAATCCTTTAATCTCCCGGGGCAACCGTTCAGCTGTTCAAAACACCTGGGTGGACTTAGCCCCGCCTTGCAGACGAAGCCCCTCCTGCAGGTTCCCAGCTTCTGCCTCACAGAGCAGCTCTCCCCTGTGACTCCCTTACTCAGCTCCTTCAGACTAGCCAGCAGAAATTAACAAACACCTACTGAGCTCATTATAGAGGCTACTTCTCCGCTCAACACTTGTAAAAACATTATAAAGGGTTAATAGAGGAGCAATGTTGTGATTACTTCCTGAAGGCAGATTTTCAGAAAGAGCAGGAGCTTCTTAAAGAGACAGAGGCCCAATTTCAAGGCGTTAAATTGTAAAGTAAATGTTCTTTTAAATCATATTTGATATGTGCAGCATTTTATAACAACTTAAGGTAATATAGTTACTTGACTGTGCTATAAAATAATAACTCATAATACTGCCCCTTTAAAAAAAAAGGGGGCAGTATTATGAGTTATTATATATATATATATATATATATTCACCTTTTTTTTAAACACCTGTATAAACAAATGTTTGTGCTGCAAATGAAAAGATGTCCCTCGGCGCATCGGCTTCACTCACCCTGAAAACAGGAAGCGTGTGGTTTTCGTAAGCCTTCACGGTGTTGTTCACCTACATACAGTACTTACCACAAACACAGGGGAGAGTCTCCTCCGAACGAGGGAACTTGACAAAAACCGTGTCTCTCGTTAGAGTCTGAGCCGTGACATTGTTCTGTGATTCCTCGCAGCTGGTCGAGGTTTCCTCCACGATCACGAACAGGGAGCTGCGCCACAGCATCGCCGCCCAGCTCTCGCTCAGCTCAGCAGAGGGATACGGCCTGTACATGAAAGTGACGCAGAAGGTGCGGCTGGCCGACGACTGTGATCAACATTTTTTTTTTCCCCATATATAATTTTTGTTGTTTTAAAGCTATAAAGTTGAATGTATTTTATTGAGATTAAATTTGATGGAGTAAGTAGCGCGACTTTCAACTTTTATATTCAGACTTCATCCTTTTATTCACCCTGAATTAAATGCAGTTCAGGGAGGTTTCTCAACCGGGCGGCTGAAATATTTTGCAAGAAATATGAGCCTTATAAGAAGTTTTAAAAACATATACAAACACCCCTTTACTTGCACTTCTGATAAATAAACTTGCAGTAATAAAACACGTTGCGGTTTGTGGTTGAAGTGTGAAACGCTCAGGTTTTAAGCTCTGCAGATATTGTCTCACTTTTAGTATTCACAGCGCTTCAACTTTTTCCACGTTTTGTTACGTTACAGACTTATTTCAGATCGTTTTAAATGAATCTCAAAAAATCAGCCAATACAAGAAACAATTACATTTTTATTTTACATCTTGTCTAAATCATCGAAATTATTAAGCAAATACACATCAGATGTGTTAACCAATGTTTCATTTATTACTAATCAATCCATAGAAGCTGAAAAGCTGCTTCTCCGTGTTTGTGTTTTTAGTGAGGCATTAGTGTGAAGAATTTTGACGAAGACGATCACAATACAATTTAGAATAATGCTATAAAAACTTTCCGGTTGCACCAAGTAATGTAAAGGGAAGTTTTGGCTTTGTGTTGCATGCTGCGCAAGATCTGTGTAACACTGCGTCATCAATAGTCTTGTAAAAGATAAAAATTGTCCTTTCCTGTTCGCCGTGTTGCAGATGATGAGTCTGGATGAGGACAAGTATTTCTTTGACAGTTTAAGGCAACCTCCAGATGTGAATAAGAAAGGAAAGAAAGTGAAAGAAGGTAAATGTCTTCCTGCATTTAAAAGAAATTTGAAAACCATTATCATGAAGCGATATGGCATCGAATGAGTTGTGGATTGTTTACATATTTGAAATATGGCTGTCACAGTTTTCGGAGTTGTGTAGTTATAATTATGGCAGATATTACAATCTTTCATGATTTCTTTTAGTTGTTAGTGAAACAATTCATATTCATTGAGTGAATGAAATGGACAAATAAAATGGAAATTGTTCAGACAGAACTTGTTGACCCGTGTTGAGGTTTTTTTCATGTTCATAATTCAAATCTCACTTCACAGTCACTCAGTCCAATGCGCCGCTCCTGGTGGTCTACAGAAGGAAGCTCTGGTTCAACGTGATCCCAGGAAAAGATCTCATCGCAGATCTCACTTTCCATTACCCGCAGGTATTTATTGCAGCTTAGAAACAAAGCCTTATCGCCTGGGTTTTTACTCGTGTTTGTACGACGGCGTATTAGGGCCGTTGCAGAAAAAGAAAACAATAAAAGGAAGAGTAAGTTTCTGCCAAAAACAATCAGAAATTTTGATATTAATCTCAACATTAGTGCAGTGGAAAAGGTCAAAATTTTCTTGGAAAGTTTCAGAAATTTTGAGATCACTCAGAAATTTTAAAGAAAACAACATTGAAAGCTTGAAAAATTATAAATTTGAGAATTTTTTTTTTTTAGATTAATTTAAAAGTTTCAAATTTCCTAGAAAAAGGAAATTTTGAGATTCATCTCTAGAATTGTCTAGAAAGCATTTTCTGACTTTTGAAACTTGGAAATATCAACGTTTTTCTAGAAGATTTCTGAGAATAAACTTAAAATTTCAGGGTTCTTTCTAGTATTTTTTGACTTTTCAGACTTGGAATTTTTTTGTAAAATGTCTGAGATTAATCTCAATTTTTTTTGTGTGTGTGTGGAAATTTTCAACTTTCCAAACTCAGAAATGTTCTCATTTTTTCCTTGCAAATTTCTGATTTTTTTGGCAGAAACGTACTCCTCCCTTTCTTTCTTTTTATCTACCACAGCCCTGATAAGCCGTCGTATGTTTGGGATGCAGCGTGATTGTAAAACGTTTCCTGTTTTTGCCTCTCAGGAAGTGCCCAAGTACCTGCGGGGATACCACACCTGCACCAAAGAGGACATGTTTAATCTGGGTGGGCTCCTGTTCAGAGTGGCCGTGGACTCGGACAGATCCCAGTTTGTCATGATCCCCAGGATGCTGAACGAGCTGGTTCCTTTCGACAAAGTGCAAATGATGCAGCCTGACGAGTGGAAGAAGGTAAAAAAACAGGGACTTTATAGATAATGTTGTTTTTCTTTAAAATCGAGAACAAAGAACAATGGGGTAAAAAACAGCCTCACTTTTAAGAGTTAATGATTCCAAATGTATTGTTCTCATGTCTGCCTTCAGAACATCATCTCGTCGTATAACAAGCAGAGCGGCATGACGGTGCAAGAGGCCAAAATTGCCTTCCTGAGAGCCATTTCGAACTGGCCAAACTTTGGCTGCTCCTTCTTTGACGTTAAAGTGAGTTACAGGGGATGGAGTGGCAACGACATTCTGAAGCCAATGTTACTCTGCAACCTAGGATGGCTGAGGGTAATGTGTTAGATGATCTTCCCTCAACGTGTGATGCTGTGGAACAGGAAAGACGAGACACACACGTTGAGCTTCCTTCTCATTCAACTGGAAGATTTATTCTTCTTGTGTTATAAACACACTTCATATGCAACATGCTTCAGGTATCACATACTTCAGTAGAGAACTATTAACTTC